>NW_027597986.1:0-58267 GCF_964194155.1 Cetorhinus maximus
GGGAGGGAGGGGGAGATGAGGAGGGAGGGAGGGGGAGAGGAGGGAGGGGAGAGGAGGGAGAGGGAGAGGAGGGAGAGGGAGAGGAGGAGGGAGAGGGGAGGAGGAGAGGGAGGCGGGGGGGAGGGAGGGAGGAGGGAGAGGGGAGGAGGCAGGAGGGAGGGAGGGAGAGGTGGAGTGAGAGGGGTGGGAGGGAGAGGGGAGGAGGGAGAGGGAGAGCAGGAGGGAGGGGGGAGGGAGGGAGAGGAGGAGGGAGAGGGGCAGGAAGGAGAGGGAGGGGGAGGGAGAGGGGGAGGAGGGAGAGGGAGAGGAGGGAGAGGAGGAGGGAGAGGGGGAGGAGGGGGAGGGGGAGCAGAGGGAGGGGGAGGGGAGGAGGGAGGGGAGAGGAGGGAGAGGGAGAGGGAGAGGGAGAGGGGGGAGAGGGAGAGGGGGAGTAGGGAGAGGGAGGTGGGTGGAGGGGAGGAGGGAGGAGGGAGGGAGGGGAGAGGAGGGAGAGGAGGAGGAGGGAGGGAGGGGGAGAGGAGGGAGAGGGGAGGAGGGAGAGGGAGAGGAGGAGGGAGAGGGGGAGGAGGGGGAGGGGGAGCAGGGAGGGAGGGGGAGGGGAGGAGATGGGGAGGAGGGAGGGAGGGGAGGGGAGGAGGTGGGGAGGAGGGAGGGATCGGGAGAGGAGGAGGGGAGGAGGGAGGGGGAGAGGAGGAGGGAGGGAGGGGAGAGGAGGAGGGAGGGAGGGGAGAGGAGGAGGGAGGGAGAGGGGGGAGGCTGGAGGGAGGGGAGGGGAGGAGATGGGGAGGAGGGAGGGAGGGGGAGGGGAGGAGATGGGGGAGGGAGGAGGGGAGAGGAGGAGGGAGGGGGAGAGGAGGGAGGGAGGGGGAGGAGGGGAGGGGAGGAGGGAGGGGAGACGAGGAGGGAGGGGGAGGAGGGGGGAGATGTGGGAGGAAGGGGGAGAGGGAGGGAGGAAGGGGTGAGGAGGAGGGAGGGGGAGAGGAGGGGGGAGAGGTGGGAGGAAGGGGAGACCAGGGAGGAAGGGGTGAGGAGGAGTGAGGGGAGAGAAGGGGGAGGGAGGGAGAGGGGGGAGAGGAGGAGGGGAGGGGAGGGGGAGGGGAGAAGGGAGGAGAGAGGAGGGGGGAGGAGAGGGGGAGGGGAGAGGGGGAGGGGGGGGAGGGGGAGGGGAGGAGAGGGGGAGGAGAGGGGGGAGGGGAAAAGGGGTGGGGAGGAGAGGGGGGGAGGGGAGAGGGGGGAGGGAGGGAGGGAAGAAGGGGAGGGGAGTTGAGGGGGAAGAGAAGGGGGAAGGGGAGGAGGGGGGAGAGGAGGCGGGAGAGGGGGAGGGAGGGGGGAGGAGAGGAGAAGGGGGAGGAGAGGGGAGGGGGTAGGGAGGGGAAGAGGAGGAGGGGAGGTGGGGGTGGAGGAGGAGGGAGGGGGAGAGGAGATGGAGGGGGGGGAGGAGAGATGGGGAGGGGGGAGGGGAGCGGGGGGTAGTGGTCCTGCACAGCTACCTAATGCTTGAAAATGGAATCTGAGATTCACACACATACATCCAATGGGAAATGCACTGGGCACCATCTTGGTAAAGGGCTGAGGCTGATGCACCTGATGACTGCCGGCTGCTGGCAGATTATAACATCGGTGTGAAAGTGTAAGACCGTTGATCTGACAGACGCCAGCGCTGCCATTTTCAAACTCCAGTCTTCAGCCAATGCCCTGTCTTAACTTGTCACACAGCTAAACATGATGCTAAAGGGATCCCCCACCAGTGCTCTTAAAGGGGACCGTGAGCTGCCTGCAGATTTGTTGCTGGATTAGTTCTTCTGTCTGATGATGGAAACATTTTTTGAGCCCAGGGACACACACCGAGACAAACATCAACTGCAGCTGGAGGATCATCAACTCGGTGAAAGACGCGCTTTGGTCTGCCCGAAACTTGTTGGTCTTCCAGCACAAAGAGTTGTCCCCGACCGAGTGTTGCGGACTGGCACAATCCAAAGTCCAGGACTACGTGCTGAGGGACGCACTAAAGCTTGGGGCAGCTGCCGCAAAGGCGCAATGGGGAAGGGTCGCTGTCTAAGACCTTTCAGCCACAGTGCACCGAGAGACTGGGAACTGTTTAGAGCCCCTCGGGCTGTACAGCTCAAAATGAAAGGCTGTAAATGATTGTAATATTGTTTGTACTGATGCACCTGGTGATACATTTTGTAAAAGTTGAACCGGATTGTACCCTTGTAATGGTGTTTTTGAAATGGTTTGGAATGTGGTTGAAGTTATTTTATGAATAAAGTATATTTTTGCAAAAAAAAACAAAACAAAACATTTTTTGAGCTTTCCCATACCTGCTTGAAGTTTGAATAACCTTTAGGGAGTGACCTGGCTGGTGCAGAAGTAATTTTCTGTTCATTTAAAAGGTTGTGTTGAAACATGTGGATTCCAGACATAGGTGGTCTGCTTTAGCATCCTCTGGGAAGTGAACATAACTGGGAAAACTGCATGGAGCAGGGCAGGTGCTAGAAGAGGGAGGAGGGGGAGAAAGGCTCTCAGCAGGAGACAATTGTCTTCCTTCAACTTCAGCGAGGCCCAACACATGTAATGTCTTTGCATTAAAATATAGATTGTCACTGAAATCCGCTGCAACTCCAATCTCAGAGCAGGGCAAGGACTGCATTGCCAGTGGCTGTCAAGGTGACTGGGGGTCTGAGTTTCTATGTATCTGGCACTCTTCAGGCTGCTGCTGGAGATAAAAGCCACATCCCCCAGTTTGCAGTGCCCTGCTGTGTAGGGCAAGTCACTGAGGCTCTGCGCACAAAGAGATTGCTTCACCTCATTCTCCCACTTCCGGAGATAAACAGGAGGGAACGAGCCTGAGGGTTTGCTTGGATTGAAGGGTGCAATTGATTGCATGCACATTGCTTTGTGCGAACCTCATGTCAACTCTACCATTTTCTGAACCAATGGGGATTGTACCCCCCTCAGAGTGCGGACAGTGTGTGATCAACCCACTATCTGGCAGCGGTCATGATAGCCAGTTGTCATCTTCCTCTGAAGCATCATTTCCTTCTGCTGTAATCCAGCCCCCTTGAGATAAAAGCCAACATTCCATTAGGCTTTTTGATTACTTTCTGTACCTGTCTACTTGCATTTAGTGAGTTGTGTAAATGTACCCCTGAATCTCTCTCCTCATCCATCTGACCAGCCTGTTGGTACCTTCCTACTGTTTACAGCTGTCTTCTTCAATCATGGAGCCAATTTTGTGTCATTTGCAAAGTTATTAATAATGTCTCTTACATTTGAGCCTAACTCATTGATATATACCGTGAACAGCACGGGACCCAGTACTGAACCCTGTGGAACCCCAGCCTTCCTGTCACAAAAACACCCAACAACCAGTATCCTCAAAGATTCAATCAAGTTAGTCAGACAAGGCCTCTCCTTAACAAATCCATGCTGACTGTCCTTGATTAATCCATGCCTCTCTAAATGACTAAATCCTGGGGCGTGGGGCTTCCTGACCGAGAGTCCTCATCAAGCATGTAGCAGCTGAAAAGCTCCCTGTCATAAAATTTATCTGTTTTTTGTTGAAACCTGTCTGCTCCATCAAGTCATTACATTTACGACGAGGGTTAAATAAGCTCCAACTATTTACCTCACCTTGTTAATGTGAGTACATTGAATGTTAAGAAAAAGAAAAGACTACTCACCAGTCACGCCACTCTCCGGCAGAATCGATCCTTGTGTTGCGACTATGGTCGAGCGCCTTGGTTTTTATTTTGTAGTGATCAAGATGACCGCGAAGGAAAAGTGGAAAGTGATCCTTTTGAGTGTATGTGGCAGCAAGACCCACAACGCCATCCGCAGCCTGGCACCCTCGAACATACCCAATTCTAAATCCTTTAAGAATTAGTGGACCCTGTGAAAATGCATTTTCAGCCAAAGCCATCCGTAATAATGCAGCATTTTAAATTTAATCCCAGAGTTAGGTATCACAGAATTACAGAATCACACAGTGCAGAAGAGGCCCTTCAGCCCATCGAGTCTGCACCGACACGTGAGAAACACCTGACCTACCTACCTAACCCCATTTACCAGCACTTGGCCCATAGCCTTGAATGTTATGACCTGCCAAGTGCTCATCCAGGTACTCTTTAAAGGATGTGAGGCAACCCGCCTCCACCACACTCCCAGGCAGCGCATTCCAGACCGTCAACACCTTCTGGGTAAAAAGGTTTTCCTCACATCCCCCCTAAACCTCCTGCCCATCACCTTGAACTTATGTTCGCTCGTGACTGACCCTTCAACTAAGGGGAACAGCTGCTCCCTATCCACCCTGTCTGTGCCCCTCATAATCTTGTACACCTCGATCAGGTTGCCCCTCAGTCTCCTCTGCTCCAAAGAAAACAACCCAAGTCTATCCAACCTCTCTTCTTGGTTTAAATGTTTCATCCCAGGCAACATCCTGGTGAATCTCCTCTGCACCCTCTCCAGTGCAATCACATCCTTCCTATAGTGTGGCGACCAGAACTGCACACAGTACTCCAGCTGTGGCCTCACCAAAGTTCTATACAACTCCAACATGACCTCCCTACTTTTGTAATCTATGCCTCAACTGATAAAGGCAAGTGTCCCATATGCCTTTTTCACCAACCCACTAACATGTCCCTCTGCCTTCAGAGATCTATGGACAGACATGCCAAGGTCCCTTTGTTCCTCAGAACTTCCTAGTGCCATGCCGTTCATTGAATACATCCTTGTCAAATGACTCCTTCCAAAGTGTATCACCACACACTTCTCAGGGTTAAATTCCATCTGCCACTTATCTGCCTATTTGACCATCCCATCTATATCTTCCTGTAGCCCAAGACACTCAACCTCACTGTTAACCACCCGGCCAATCTTTGTGTCATCCGCAAACTTACTAATCCTACCCCCCACATAGTCATTTATGTTATTTATATAAATGACAAATTATAGAGGACCGAACATAGATCCCTGTGGTACGCCACTGGACACTGGCTTCCAGTCACTAAAGCATCCTTCTGTCATCATCCTCTGTCTCCTACAACTAAGCCAATTTTGAATCCACCTTATCAAATTACCCTGTATCCCATGTGCATTTGGCTTCTTTATAAGTCTCCCATGTGGGACATTGTCAAAGGCTTTGCTGAAATCCATATAAACTACATCAACTATCCCTGTTCAAACCTTGCCTCTCCAAGTGGAGATAGATTCTCTCCTTCAGAACTTTCTCCAATAGTTTCCCTACCACTGACGTGAGACTCACTGGCCTGTAGTTCCCTGGCTTATCTCTACAACCCTTCTTAAATAGCGGAACCACATTAGCTGTTCTCCAGTCCTCTGGCACCTCCCCCGTGGCCAGAGAGGAATTAAAAATTTGGGTCAGAGCCCCTGCGATCTCCTCCCTTGCCTCCCTCAGCAGTCTGGGACACAAATCATCCGGACCTGGAGATTTGTCCACTTTTAAGCCTGAGGTAGAGTCCATCACAACCTATGTAGTGAACCTGAAACAGTTGACAGACACTGTGACTTCAGGGACACATTAAATGATATGTGTGGGACCGATTAGTTTGCGGAGTTGAGGACGGTGCCATTCAGCCCTGTTTACTCACCGAGGTCAACATCGATTTGAAGTGCACCCTAGAAATCCCCCTCGCCATGGAAAGTGTTGGAACAGACTCGCAGGCTTTGCAACACATACAACATGGCGCTGTTCTTCATGTTGGTCCCTGCCTCGGGACCTAACGCTGAGTATGGGGCAAAAACAAGACCCACAGCATGGAAGCGAGGCAATGTCCGCTGTTAGAAACATGAAGAGGCCCAGTGGAAACGCTTCAGCGCTGACTCCAAGGTTAATTTGTTATAGACGTGGAGGTGACCATGGACCAGACACCTGTAAATTTAAGGAGGTAGAATGCCATTACTGCCATAAGAGATGTCACGTAGTAAGGCAATGCAGGGCGAGGTCGAAACAGCCCGTAAAGCAGCAAACCAACAAGATTGAATTAAAGAATACAGCAGAACCTGAAGCTGCCAACACCGACATCTATTCCCTGTATAGCGTAACCACTGTAAAAACCGAACCCATCACTGTCACAATCCAAGTTAATGGGAAACTACTAATATTGGAGGTTGAAACAGAAGCCTGAACTGCAGTGGTGGGAGAGCACACTTTCAAATACCTTAATGGAGGTACCCAACCACTAAACCTGGAGCAGACAACCGCTAAATTAAAGACATACACTGGAGAATCTATTCAGGTAAAGGGCATTGCCACAGCACCTGTGTCTTATAGGCAACAGACAGCCCAGCTGCCAATGACAATAGTGAAAGGAGAAGGACCTAGTCTTCTAGGCCGAGACTGGTTACAGAGAATCAAGCTGGACTGGTCTGAGATACTTCACCTGAAAACAGAAGGAGTTTGGGAGCTGCTAAGGAAACACGACAGTGTATTTCAGGACGAGTTAGGGAAGAGAAAAGGCTTGCAAGTAAACATATATGTGGATTCTCAGGTGACACCACATTTCTTTAAGACCAGACTTGTGCCTTATGCGTTAAAGGAGAAGGTCGGGACTGTGCCAGTTAGAAAAGCTAGGCATCATGCAACCTGTCTAATTCTCAGAATGGGAATCACCTGACCAAACCATACGCATTTGTGGGGACTATAAATTGAGCGTAAATAAGGCAGCAGAACTAGATAAGTACCCCACTCCAAGGATAGAGGACTTATATGCAAAGCTGGCTGGAGGCAAATCCTATGCAAAACTGGATATGAGCCACGCACACTGACAATTAGAACTGGATAGCATGTGGAGAGGATACGTGAGTATTAACACACACAAGGGTCTTTATCAGTACACTCGCCTACCCTTTGGAGTATCGTTTGCATGCGCTATCTTCCAAAGAACAATGGAGAGTCTTTTGCAAGGATTTCCCCGAGAGGTAGTTTACCCAGATGATATTCTGACCACAGGGTCAACCGAGTCCGAACACTTGGCCAACACGGAAGAGGTGCAAAGAAGGTTCATGGAAGCCGGCGTATGATTAAAAGACGGAAAAATGCACATTTCAAGCACAAGAAGTTACTTACCTGAGTCACAGGGTGGACGCCATGGGTTTGCTTCTGGGAGAAGAGAAAATTCGGACAATAAAAGATGCATCTTCACTGTCCAAGGACTCAAGTCCTCCCTGGGTATGATTAACTACTTTAGCCACATCTTGCCTAACTTATCAACTGTGTTGGCACTATCACACTTGTTGTTAAAAAAGAATCACCATTGGTCTTGAAATTCACAACAGGAAGAAGCCTTTGTGGAAGTAAAGAAACTGTTGCATTCGTTGTGTTTATTGGTACACTACGACCCATTGATAGAGTTGGTATTAACTTGCGATGCCTCTCTTTATGGTGTAGGAGCTGTGTTATCACAAAGAATGGAAAATGGGTCAGAAAGGCCCATTGGCTACGTCTCGAGAACCCTCTCCACAGCCGAGAAGGCTTATTCCCAACTAGAAAAGGAAGGTTCATCGGTGTTACTCAGAGGGAAGAAATTCCATCAGTACCTGTATGGATGACATTTCACAAAAGTGTCGAACCATAAACCATTAATGGGTTTATTCAGTGAGGATAAGGCCATTCCGCCAATAGCATCAGCAAGAATCCATTCTGCCAATGGCATCAGCAAGAATACAATGTTGGGCTTTGATATTATCTGTGTATGAACATACTTTGATGTACCATCCTGGCTTACACATCGTAAATCTGGATGCACTCAGTCATCTCCCGTTACCAGATAGCATCATACATGCACCTGTGACACAAGAAGTTGTGCTGTTACTGAATTTCTTGGGTCCTTTGCCTGTGTGTGCAAAGCAAATTAGAAATTGAATGAACGGAGATCCAATATTGTCGAAAGTCAGAGACCTTGTTTTGCAAGGATGGTCAAATTCACCTGTATCTGAAGAGTTGAGACCTTTCCAAGTCAGGAACACAGAGTTAAAAGTTGTCAAAATGGAATTTTGTTGTGGGGATCAAGAGTTGTTTCACCATCACAAGGTAGAGAGCCACTCTTGACAGAGCTTCACAGTGCGCGTCCAGGTATATCAAAGATGAAAATGCTTACGCGAAGCTATGTCTGGTGACCAGGCATTGACAGTGACGTTGAAAGCGTGGTCAAGCACTGTCTCCACTGTTAGCAGCAACAGAAGTTGCCTGTTTCAGCTCCCCTCATCCGTGGGAGTGTCCTGGTCGACCCTGGGTTAGACTACATATTGATTACGTAGGACCATTCTTAGGCACCATGTTTTTGTTGATCGTAGATGCACATTCTAAATGGATGGATGTGTACGAAGTCAAATCGCCAACACCGATCGCAGCTATCGAGAAGCTGCGTCATTGTTTCAGCATACACGGCCTACTGGAAATCGTCATTTCTGATAATGGTACAGTCTTTACCAGTACAGAGCTTTAAAGGTTCATGAATCTGAATGAATCAGACATACTAAAAGAGCCCCTTACCATCCCTCATCAAATGGTTTAGCTGAGAGAGCTTTGCAGACTTTCAAGTCTGGAATGAAGAGGTTATCAGAAGATACTCTAGAAACTGGACTCAGTTATCGTTCAATGCCACATTCAGCTACGGGTTCAATGCCATCTGAATTATTGATGAAACGCCGCATACATACAAGGTTAAGTCTGGTGTTTCCAAATTTTGAGAGGAAGGGAGAGAGGAATCAAAAATAAAATCACGTTATTCGCATAAAGCCTGCACATTCAGGGTGACACAGTACTTGTGTGAAATTTCAGAAGTGGACCTTGTTGGGTTCCTGGAACCATTGTCTCAGAGACTGGTCCCTTATCCTTCCAAGTGCAAGTGGAAGATAGAATCATTCGTAAGCACGTGGACCGTATTCATGATAAAGAGACATTCTAACATCCAACTATTCTGCCTGTGATTAACATCAAACCATCAATCCCTGAGGTGACAGATCAACCTAGAATAGACATGCCCGATGTCTCTGTAGAGTTGCCAAACCCAGAACTGCCACTTTCTAATGATGTGTCTCATGCTGCAGTTCCTGATCATGTCAATCCTGTGGAGGAACTTCAAGTGGTAGAGCTGCGCCGCTCTAGCTGTATAAGGAGAGCACCTCAGAGACTTAATCATTAATCACCTGAAGTTGTATGTATGTGTATGTTGTTGGATATTCCAATGTTCCCTGTAAATAGAAACTGTAAAAAAAAACTAAAGGGGGAGGAAATGTAGTAACTGAAGGTATAGCCTTTCCTGCTGTCTATCAGGGGTCACATGATGTTCTTGGAGGCAAATTAGCCCTAATTGCGGGCAATCCGGGGGGGGTGGAGCTTCCTCCCTAGCATCCTGATGAAGCATGTAGCACTTGGAAAGCTCTCTGTAATAAAGTTTATCTGTTTCTTGTTGAAACCTGTCCGCCCCATCAAGTCATTACACACAATGTCTGCTTTGTTCTTCTCTCCTGTGAAAACAGACACACAGTAATCATTAAGAACCATGCGCACGTCTTCCACCTCCCCACAAGTTACTGTTTTGGTCTCTCATTAGCCTTACTCTTTTCTTAGTTATCATCTTGATTATTATGTATTATGTATTTATAAAACATCTTTTAGTTTTCCTTGATTTTTCTTGCCAATATTTTTTTCATGCCCTCACTCGTTTTCTTAATTTCCTTTTTAATTTCACCCCTGGACTTGTTGTATTCCTCCAGGATTTCTGCGGTATTGAGCTCTTGGAGTCTGCATAAGCTTTTTTTTTAACTTAACTTATTCTGCTCTCTCTATGTTCTTTGATATCCAGAGAGGGTCTAGTTTTGGGAGTCCCACCCTTTTTCTTTCTGGAAGGATATTTGTTCTCAACTCTCTTTAGCTCCTCCTTGAATGCCTTCCAATGCTCTGACACTGATTTACCTCCAAGTAGCTGTTTCCAGTTCACTTTCACTAAATCAGCTTAGTAAAATTGGCCTTTCCCCAACTTAAAACTTTTGCTCTTGGTCTATCTTTACCTTTTTCCATAATGACTCTAAATCTAATTGAATTATGATCACTACTACCAAAATGCTGATTCATTGCTCCCCCCTTCCACCTGACCAGCTTCGATCTTCTTCTTCAGTTCTCTGTCTGAAGGCAAGTCCCACCCACAGCGCCATGACCTCCACCATGGGTAGGGTAAGGCAGCAGGTCCTTTGTGGGGGGGCTTCCTCCCTAGCATCCTGATGAAGCATGTAGCACTTGGAAAGCTCTCTGTAATAAAGTGTATCTGTTTCTTGTTGAAACCTGTCCGTCCTGAATCCACCCCAGCTAGATCGGGGATCGAACCCTGTGTTGTTGGCACCAATCTGATCCATGCCCGGCTGTCGAGTTGACCAGTTCCCCCACCCCCCACCAAGGAGTCTGAGTTTCTGCAGCACACTCACTGTTACATGCATTTTGTAGCCTGGAGCTATGGATAGGGATGGTTGGGGCTCAAATTTCTTTCCATCACATGGAGGGTCAGGAATCTCTCCTGCTCTTACTGCCTGCCACTGGCATGTGTTGGAAGGGTTTGCAGGTTGATATTCAACCTGTTTGGTCGTGTTATGAATGCACCTTCCTTGGCCCCCAAGTCCTGGAGTGGGACTTGAACCCAGAGCTTCTGGCTCAAAGGCATGGACACTACCCACTGCGCCCACAAGACCATCTCCAGCTTCGATCCCTTAAAACTGCATTCAGAACTGCCCCTTCTCCTGTTAGGTTTGCCATGTACGAGCTAAAAAAAGTTCCCCTGGATGCATTTTAAGAATTATGCACCTTCTGTACCCTTTTGCAATGAATTCATCCCAGTTAATGTACGGGTAGCTGAAATCCTGCACTATTACTGCCATTTTGTTTCTGCACATTTTATCAACTTGCCTGCATATTTGCTCTTCCATCTCCCCCTGACTGTTTTGAGGTCTATAGTATATTCTCAGAAGTGTGATTGCCTCTTTTTTGTTCTTCATTTCAATCCATATGGTCCCATTTGATGCTCCTTCTAGCATATCATCCCTCCTCACAGCTGTGATTAATTCCTTAAGTCACACGAAGGTGACAGCTCAAGATTGACTGCAAGGAGACTGAATGCTTAAATCTGGGAATTTGGTAAGTGAGGGAATTTGGTACAGTGAGGGAGAAGATACTGTTCTGGCCTTTTACAAAAAGAAGTGGTCCAAGCGAGGGAGCCAGACACAGCGAAACCTGAGAGCTGAAGGCCAGAGGCATTAATTAGGGGACCAGATAAGTAATTGCTGACTTAATATAAGTATTATATTAAATTGATAATATAGCAAGTTAAACTCCATAATATAACTATGGATAATTATTGAGCGACATTCTAAACTTGAAACCTAATTAGTTAAATAAAAAGAAAATCATGATGGCAAGCCAGATGATGTATTGCAGCTGTAGCATGTGGGAGTTGATGGGAGCCAGTGTGATCCATGGCATATCTGCATTAAGTATCTGCAGCTCGAGCAACTTTGGCTCTGAGTTGAAAAATTGGAACTTTGGACACTGCAATGCACCAAGGAGGAGGGAACTTATCTGGACACTTTGTTCCAGGAGGCAGTCACACCCCTTAGTTTAGGTGCTTCAGGTTTGGCCCAGGGTGAGGGACAGGAGGGTGTGACTGTAAGAGAGGCAGGTATGGGGATCCAGAAGGTAGCATGAGTAACTTCAGCCCTTGCAATTGTCCAAAAGATTGTGTGGGTGAGAGTAGGAACTGTCGGGAGGTTGAGTAACTTTACCACAGCACCGTGGTGCAGGGAGCCATTCAAGTTTGGGGAGTTAAAAGGAACGTAGTAGTAGTAGCGGACCGTATAGTTAGGGAATTGATACTGCTCTCTACAGCCTAGAACATGAGTCCCGAAGGCTGTGTTGCTTGCTTGGTTGGAATATCTTACTGTTGAGAGTTATGAGATTCTGAGGGGGCTTGACAGGGTGGATTCTGAGAGGATTTTCCCCCTCATGGGGGAATCTTGAACTAGGGAGCACAGTTTAAAAATAATGGGTCTCCCATTTAAGCCTGAGCTGGGGAGGAATTTCATCTCTTAGAGGGTTGTTAGTCTTTGGAACTCTCTTCCCCGGAGAGCAGTTGAGGTTGGGCCACTGAATGTATCTCAGGCAGAGTTAGACAGATTTTTGATCCACAAGGAAGTCAAGAGTTATGGAGGGACAGGCAGGAAAGTGGAGTTGAGTCCACAATCAGATCAGTCACGACCTTATTGAATAGTGGAGCGGGCTCGATGAGCCTAATAGTCCACTCCTGCTAAGATCGTCTCATCTTAACCAGTATTATGATTCCTCTCCTTAATTTTTATCCCTTCTCCGCCCTGTCTGAAAACCATGTAACCAGGAATGTTGAGCTGCCATTCCTACCCTCCTTTAAGCCACGTTTCAGTAATGCCTGGGATATCAGGCTTCCAAGTGTCTATCTGTTCCCTCCATGTACTTGCCTTATTCACTAGACTTCTTGCATTGATGAACATACCATTAATCACTGAATGACTCCTTTGTTGCCTATTTTCTAGCCTTGGTTTCCTAGACCTCCTGTACTCGCTCATTAATGTCCTGCCTTCCACTTTCAGCTTTCCATCTCTACCTTCTGAACCTACCCTCAGGTTCCCATTTCTTCACCGACCCAGTTCAAACCCTCCCTGTACGGACCAGATCCCAACTCCCCCAGAACCAGTCTCAATGCCGCAGGAATCTAAAGCCCTTCCTCCTGCATTACCTCTCCAGCCATGCATTTGGCTGCTCTGTCCTCCTATTTCTATACTCATTTTTAATTCCTTTCCTACCTGCAGGACCTCACCCTTCTTTCTTTCTACATCATTGGTGCCAATATGGACCATGTCCTACAGCCACTCAGTGACATCCTTGACCCTGGCACCATGGAGGCAACTTACCATCCTGGAATCATGTCCGTGGCCGCAGGAATACCCGCCTGTTCCAGAACACAAGAACCCCGAGAAATAAGAGCAGGAGTTGACCATATGGCTCTTTGAGCTTGCTCTGCCATTCAGTATGATCATGGCTGCTCTTGGGCTTCATCTCCACTTCCCTGCCCATTTCCCATAACCCTTGATTCCCTGAAATTCCAAAAATCTGTCTATCCCAGCCTTAAATGTATTCAACAATGGAGCATCCACAACCCTTTGGGATATAGAATTCCAAAGATTCACAACCCTTTGAGTGAAGTAATCTTCCCTAATCTCAGTCCTAGATGATCGGCCCCTTAGCCTGAGTTTCCCGTGTTTTAGATTCCCAGACCAGCGGAAACAATCTCTCAGCGTCTACCCTATCGATCCCTTCAGAATCTTATATGTTTCAATGAGATCGCCTCTCAGTCTTCTAAACTCCAGAGAAAATAGACCCAATTTACTCGGCCTGTCATCATTGGACAACTCCCTCATCCCAGGGTCCAATTTAGTGAATCTTCGCTGTACTGCCTCCAATGCAAATATATCCTTTCTTAAATGTGGAGACCAAAACTGCACACAGTGCGGTCTCCCTAACAATTGAGTGCTGCATTCCTGACCTTCCTCACCACCCCTCCACCCCCGCAGTTGAACCGTCCACGGTATCATGGACGTGCCTCTGGCCGTATTCCCTAGAGGAACCATCATCCTCACCAGTATTTAGTTGGAGAATGATATGTACTCGGGGGGGACTGCTGCATTATCTGCCTGGCTTTGCATGAGTGTCTGCCAGTTGTCCATTCCCTCTCTGCCTGCGGGGTGACCACATCCAGAAATGTGCTTTCCACATAGTTTTCAGCCTCGCGAATACACTGCATGTACCTATATACTGTGAGTATACCCAGAGCCGCTGGCATATGGTGTGGTGGAAGAAATGGGACTATCCACGGTGCTGCAAGCTCGATTTTAGTGAAGGTCTCTCTGACCACACATACTTTTTGCTCTGTGCTGAATTTTTGTGTCTTGGGTTTTTTTTTTGTACCGGGAACCAGCAGATTTGGAGTTAAAATAGGATCACAGTTCGAGATTCTAAAAGGAAAACATATTGCTCCTGTTCCTGATGAACTGATTGTGGTGCTCATTATAAACTGATTCGATAAATTAAGGGTGATACTGAGCTCAAATTGGCTATGAACTGGAGCTGTCACATTCAATGAGAGCAATCATTATTATTGTTAAACGCTGTCTCCGTTCAACCCCGAGGAATGGCTCTTTGTCCAAGTAGATTTCCATGTGAACCAGAGACCTGAGTTGCTTTTGGTTCAGGATCGTCAGTGGTGGTCACATGCTCCCTGGCCACAGGTCAAACGTTGGACTCCAACCTGATGTCGTAGTTTTAATTTGTTGCTGTTTTGAAGAACAAAGAGAGATGGATAGCTTCGTTGAGTGACTGGAATCTGTATGATTGATTGTCTGGAGTTCTCTGTGATTGATTGGTTGGAATCTGTGTGATTGATTGGTTGTGACTGTACAGTTCTATTTTTAACCCTCTGCCAAGGTCAACCACACTTCAGTCACCATTGTTGTCAGTCTTCATCTTCCAGTCAAGAGCCTAAAGACTACTTGTTGTAAAGTGAGTGTCAATCTCCCTCACTTGGGATATGAGCTGAAGTGAACTTACAGTAAGTGAATTTCTGTTTAAGTTGATGTTTAGGGAGATGGTGTGTCACATTTCTGTTTTCACAGTTGTTCCTGTTTTTAAATCTGCCTTGTGTAAATGAATCCACTTGTTCATCCACAGTCGACATCTTGATTTGGTGAGAATACTTATCCAGTCCACTATTGAAAAGAGGAGCATCATGTATGAGTAGGTGCTACGTTCCAGTAACTGCTGTGTGGTGCAAGGGTTTCCTGCTACAACCCTTGTTCCTCACCATTTCTTACCAAGATAGTGAAAAAGGGTGCAATCTGGATTGTAAGGGAAACTAGGTCCATTTACAGCTAGAAACCCTGTAACTGAGAAATTATCTAGAAACCCCAAACTGTAGCACAGAGACGTCCCATCACACAGTGTGATCAAAGATACAGTACTAGGCCTGAATGACGATTAGAGATGTACACAGCTGGGTCAATGACTTTCAAATGATTCACCCATTGTTCAGTGGGAGACCGGCTGCAGGGATCGCCAGTGAGTCTGAGAAGATCATTACAAAAATGACATGCTCCAGTGTGATTGGGCTATTGTGTTGTGGCTTTTTTGGCCGGTTGACACTATGGTGCCTGGCAAGTTACAAACTCTCAAGCCCACACTCACTCTGCAGGTCACACAAAAGGAAAAACTTGTAAAATTCGCAATATTTTAAAGGTTGTTTATAGTGGCTTCAGTCTTCGAAAGAAATGTTGCCTGTCTCAGCCACTGGATCACTCAATAGCTCAGGCGCCTGTTCAAAGAATCATAGAACCCTACAGCACAGAAGGAGGCCATTCAACCCTTCATGCCTCTGCTGACTTTTTGAAAGAACAGTTGCGCTTAGTTCTACATTCTGTCAGGAAGATATAATTTTCATAATGTTATTGGAATTTATTGTAGAGTAATATTGGGGTCTGTGTCTATAGGTCTGTGTGTGTGGGACTTAATTGAATTAAAGGCAGCTGGTCTGAAGACTTTGATAATCAGAAGATAAGCCAGGTTTGAAATGTTAAGTAGGTAAACATGGGTGAAGTTTTAGAATGTGAGGTGTAAAAGGAATATTTGCATATTTGAATAAACCAGACTAGCTTGAATCCAAAAGAGGGGGTGAAATGTTTCACCTAGCCAGGAGAAGTTAAGAAACAGTGTGTTTATTTTTCTCGAAGTTTACTGGTAAGATTGGTACTATGATAGATTTTTATTATTAGAGAGGTAAAGTCCAAAGACATAGTGAAACAATGGGAATTTGCATTCAAAGGGGAGATCTGTATAAAGGAGACGAGGTTGTGTGTAGGAAAGGCATTTAAGATCTAACAAGTGTGAAAAGCCTCCAGCATCTGTCTAACAGACACTGTCTAAAAAAAGCTGAAGTTAAGAAAACTCACTTTGAATTCCACTATTCAGGGTATCATGTTATTTGGTCTGAGTCTGTTTAAATCTGTGTGTTTTATCGTTGCTTTAATGGGTGTAACCAGGAGTTAGATTAATTAGGGGAGCTAGGAGTTACCATAGTAGTAATTTGTGACTCTATGTATGTGCTTAAAATCATTCTTTTTTATTTAGTAAAGGTTTAATTTAGTTTTGTAAGAAACCTATAAGACTCGGTGGTCTTATTACTGCTGAATTCAAGGCACGCATCTCGAAATAAATTGCAAAACAGTTGTGGCAGTTGTTTCAAGTTTCCCTTTGGGATTTGAGCAGCTCAGCACTTACCATCGGCTGTGCCATAACACTCCCTGCCTTTTGTCCGTGTAATAATGCGAACTTATGACCATTGATGCATTCATGTATCTAAGAAAGACCTGTTCCTTTTTTTAACCTGTCCTCATTGTACATGAGTAATTATGTCAATAAAGATATGACGATTCAGCAACGAGGATGGAATGGCAGATTCCCTAGCCGAAAAATTTTGGATTGGAGGAGTTCTCGGCTAACCGGCTGAGGAACTTGAAATTGTTTTTCGTTTGAGGAAAAAAGTCTTAAATTCAGTCCAAAAAAATTATAAATGTGGGTGGACTGACCTTCAAATATAGCTGCATCAACAGGAACTATTGGGCAACAGGGGGAGTACAGCCGTGACTGAGAGTCTTTCGGTGTGTACGTGGAGCGGCTAGAGATGTTTTTCATTACTGACAATATCCTCGAAGATCCTGCTTGGTTGGCAGCGGGGAAAGGATAAGGGTGATATCTTTGATGGAAGCAGGCCCAGGAGTGTGTAAGACGCCCAAGGATTTGCTCGCTCCAACAAAGCCAAAGCTGCAGACGGACATTTTTGATTAAGCTTGAGCAGCACCATAAACCCGAGCCAATGGAGATGGCAGAAAGCTATTGTTTCGGCACGATGAATCCGCTGCCCAGTGAGCAGAACGAGGAGCTTATTGTGGCCTTGTAAAAGCTGTCCATTTGTTGTAATTTTGGAGAATTGAAGAGAGCTCGATGCCTGACAGATTGGTTTGTGGCTTAAAAAGTGAGTTTTTAAAAATTCTTTCATGGGGTGTGGGCGTCGCTGGCCGGGCCAGACATTTATTGCCCATCCCTCATTGCCCTTGAGAAGGTGGGTGGTGAGCCGCCTTCTTGAACCGCTGCAGTCCAATGCTGCATCGTTATGTGTGGAATTGCAAAAGGAATTGAACATTGTGCAAATATCCTACGTCTGAACTAATGTTGGAGGGAAGGTCATTAATGAAGCAGCTGAAGATTATTGGGCCTAGGGGAAAACAACGTATTGGTATTCTTGCCAAGTAAGCTGAAAAGCTTTGACGTGTAGCTTTTTTTTCAGTAATACTCAAGTCCTGTACTACCAAGCGACTGTTGGGATGCTTTTGTCATGTCATGATGCTGGCTCCCATCTAGTTTTAGCTTATTGTATTTTTTTTCTGGAATGGTTTGTGTAGCAGGTTGCTCGGCCATGTCAGAGGGCAGCTAAGAGTCAGCCACATTGCTGTGGATCTGGGGGCACGTGTAGGCCAGGCCGGAGACAAATGGCAGGTTTCTTCCCCTGAAGGGTTTTTAATGAACCAGGTGGGTTTTTAATCAATAGCCTCATGGTCACCATGACTGAGACTGGCTTTTTATTTCAGATTTATTTAATTATCTTGAGCTCTCAGTCTCTCACCTGTCCCTCAGTCTCTCTCTCACAGACCTTTACTCACTCAATTCTCCACTGCTCAGATTCAGTCTGCATGGATGATGCCGTCACTGCCTGTGTCTCTCACTGGATCCTTATTGCATGAGGTCATCGTGAGCAGATAATGTGAAGGTCAGTAGCCAATCCAAGCTCCGCAGCAGCTTCTTAAATTGTATTATCCGCCAATAAAGTACAGGAGTTTCAGGCAAACACATTTTGACCCCTCTCTTCCCCCCCCCCCCCCCACTACACCAGTACAGAGGACCACACATTGAGAGAAAAACCATAGCAAGATTCAACTTTATTTATTTTCACTGACAGAGGAACTGAATGTAATGGGGTGAGCTGGGGAATTTTATCTTCGGACACAAAGGGAAGAAGCCGAAGTGAATGGAAATAATGCATCCTTGTGTCTGTGAAGTGTGCAGTGTGAGACTGAACCATTCACACTGGGCAGGTTTCAGGTTCCAGACTGAGAGAGCTGCATTCCGGGGCTCCAATCTGCCTCCGTGTCCCTGAACAAGTGAGAGGAAACATACCAGCCAAGTCTCCCGCTGCTGACCTACCGGGTATCGTAATGTATGTGTGAAGACATAGGGGAAGGGGGGGATCGGGGTCAAGATCAGGGTCATTGGCTTGTGACACTCACACTCCCTGTTTCAAGTCTGTAAGTAGGAATGACGGGTGATATCAGATGGTGGGGCGGGACAGTGGGTGAGGTGTGGAGCAGTGGTAGGAGCAATGGGCCAGGGGTAGGGCAGTGGGTCAGGGGTAGGACAGTGGGCCAGGGGTGGGACAGTGGGCCAGGGGTGGGACAGTGGGCCAGGGGTAGGACAGTGGGCCAGGGGTAGGACAGTGGGTCAGGGGTAGGACAGTGGGTCAGGGGTAGGACAGTGGGTCAGGGGTAGGACAGTGGGTCAGGGGTAGGACAGTGGGTGAGGTCTGGAGCAGTGGGTCAGGGGTAGGACAGTGGGTCAGGGGTAGGACAGTGGGTGAGGTCTGGAGCAGTGGGTCAGGGGTAGAACAGTGGGTCAGGGGTAGGACAGTGGGTCAGGGGTAGGGCAGTGGGTCAGGGGTAGGACAGTGGGTGAGGTCTGGAGCAGTGGGTCAGGGGTAGAACAGTGGGTCAGGGGTAGGACAGTGGGTCAGGGGTAGGACAGTGGGTCAGGGGTAGGGCAGTAGGCCAGGGGTAGGGCAGTGGGCCAGGGGTAGGGCAGTGGGCCAGGGGTAGGGCAGTGGGCCAGGGGTAGGGCAGTGGGCCAGGGGTAGGGCAGTGGGTCAGGGGTAGGGCAGTGGGCCAGGGGTAGGAGCAGTGGGCCAGGGGTAGGAACAGTGGGCCAGGGGTAGGAGCAGTGGGCCAGGGGTAGGGCAGTGGGCCAGGGGTAGGGCAGTGGGTCAGGGGTAGGGCAGTGGGTCAGGGGTAGGAGCAGTGGGCCAGGGGTAGGAGCAGTGGGCCAGGGGTAGGAGCAGTGGGCCAGGGGTAGGAACAGTGGGCCAGGGGTAGGAACAGTGGGCCAGGGGTAGGAACAGTGGGCCAGGGGTAGGAACAGTGGGCCAGGGGTAGGAACAGTGGGCCAGGGGTAGGAACAGTGGGCCAGGGGTGGGACAGTGGGCCAGGGGAGGAGCAGTGGGCCAGGGGAGGAGCAGTGGGCCAGGGGAGGAGCAGTGGGCCAGGGGAGGAGCAGTGGGTCAGGGGTAGGACAGTGGGTGAGGTCTGGAGCAGTGGCCAGGGATAGGGCAGTGGGTGAGGGGAGGAGCAGTGGGTCAGGGGTGGAGCAGAGGGTGAGGGGAGGGACAGTGGGCCAGGGGTAGGACAGTGGGCCAGGGGTAGGACAGTGGGCCAGGGGTAGGACAGTGGGCCAGGGGTAGGACAGTGGGTCAGGGGTAGGACAGTGGGTCAGGGGTAGGACAGTGGGTGAGGTCTGGAGCAGTGGGTCAGGGGTAGGACAGTGGGTCAGGGGTAGGACAGTGGGTGAGGGGTGGGGCAGTGGGTGAGGGGTAGGGCAGTGGGCCAGGGGTAGGGCAGTGGGCCAGGGGTAGGGCAGTGGGCCAGGGGTAGGGCAGTGGGCCAGGGGTAGGGCAGTGGGCCAGGGGTAGGACAGTGGGCCAGGGGTAGGACAGTGGGTCAGGGGTAGGACAGTGGGTCAGGGGTAGGACAGTGGGTCAGGGGTAGGACAGTGGACCAGGGGTAGGACAGTGGACCAGGGGTAGGACAGTGGACCAGGGGTAGGAGCAGAGGGTGGGGGGAGGGGCAGTGGGCCAGGGGTAGGACAGTGGGCCAGGGGTAGGACAGTGGGCCAGGGGTAGGACAGTGGGCCAGGGGTGGAGCAGTGGGTGAGGGGAGGGGCAGTGGGCCAGGGGTAGGACAGTGGGCCAGGGGTGGAGCAGTGGGCCAGGGGTGGAGCAGAGGGTGAGGGGAGGGGCAGTGGGCCAGGGGTAGGACAGTGGGCCAGGGGTAGGACAGTGGGCCAGGGGTGGAGCAGAGGGTGAGGGGAGGGGCAGTGGGCCAGGGGTAGGACAGTGGGCCAGGGGTGGAGCAGTGGGCCAGGGGTGGAGCAGTGGGCCAGGGGTGGAGCAGTGGGTCAGGGGTGGAGCAGTGGGCCAGGGGTGGAGCAGTGGGCCAGGGGTGGAGCAGTGGGCCAGGGGTGGAGCAGTGGGCCAGGGGTGGAGCAGTGGGTCAGGGGTGGAGCAGTGGGTCAGGGGTAGGAGCAGTGGGTGAGGGGTAGGAGCAGTGGGTGAGGTCTGGAGCAGTGGGCCAGGGGTAGGACAGTGGGCCAGGGGTAGGAGCAGTGGGTGAAGGGTGGGGCAGTGGGTGAGGGGTGGGGCAGTGGGTGAGGGGTGGGGCAGTGGGTGAGGGGTGGGGCAGTGGGTGAGGGGTGGGACAGTGGGCCAGGGGTAGGGGCAGTGGGCTAGGGGTAGGGGCAGTGGGCTAGGGGTAGGGACAGTGGGAAAAGTGGGAAGTAGGGAGGGCATTGGGCAGGGACAGGGAGAGGCGTTGGGTTGAATCTGCATTGTCAGGGAGGATTTGGGGATGTGGGCAGTTAATGCAGATTCCATAAGATGGTGTTTTATAAAGTAAAGGCTCATGTTCCAGTGAAGTACTGAAAATTACATCAGATTTAAACAAACGTAAAGCTCTGAGCAGAAACAGCTGCCGACAATCGGCCAAGTGGCCAGGAAATAAACCAACGGTTAAACAAATAACTCAGCTGCACTGGCTGAGTTATAGCCCCCACTCTACAGAAATCATACTGAGGTGGCAAGGAGATTTCTTCTATTCTGTCGCTGAGAAACAATTAGATACTTAGCAAAGGATTTACATTATTTCGCAAATTACCAGTAGATGTAACTTTTTTTTAGTTTTGGGGGTGAATATTTTACAGGTCCTGTGTTCTTTCTCCCGCGCGCGCGGCAGTGTCGGAGATGTGGAGCCTCCGATCGCAGTCACTGGATGAGACACTTCTCGCGCTCGCGAGCCTGCCCTCGGCCCAGCACCTTCTCCTTGATGTACATCAGGTCGCTGTTGACGCTGGGCCTGCGAGCCAGGGGGGACACCATGCCGAACGCGCCCACCTCCTTGGCCCGCCTGAGCCGGAAGGACTTGCGGTGGAGGGCCTCGGAGTACTGGACGGAGATCCTGCGGTGAAGGGCGGGGCTCATCTCGTGGGGCAGCTTGGCCATGCTGAACAGAGCCCGGAACATCTCCTCCACATTGGCGTTCTTCTTGGCGGAAATTTCAAAGTAGGCGCTGTTGGCGTCGCCGGCAATCAGCCTTTCCGCCTCCTCGGCCTGGACCTCCCGGTGTAGCTCCACCCGGTCAACCTTGTTGCCGCACAGGGCGATGGGGATTTCCGTCGCCTCCTTGGTCTTGTCCTTCAGGCACATTTTGCACTCGATGATTTGCCTGCGCAGGCGTTGGACCTCCTCGAAAGTGCCCCGGCTATCCAGGCTGAAGACCAGGATGAAAACATCGCCTGGAAGACAAAGAGCAGCAACATGTTGTTCAGGCTGTGTGGGGTGGGGGTGGGGGTCTGGGTAGGGAAGAGGGCAGCAGGAAGGGATTGGCTGACGTACAGTCTTCACCCAGGCACTGGCATGCGGAGTGCAGAAAGTTTAAAGTTCAGAGGTCAGTTGGACAGTGAACCCAGCACCAGACAGTCACTCCCACTTGTCCAGTCCCAAGGGTTATCCTGGAGTTCCTTGGAATTAATAAATCTCCCGGACACTGACCCAAGCCAACAACCAGGTGAAAAACCATAGGAGCTTCACAAAACATTGTGCTTTTAGAAAAATATCCTTCGAGGTCAGAGAGAATCCCTTGACGACCAACCCTCCAGTACCCTAACTCTCCCATCAGAGCCCATCCCTCTCTCCGACCCCTGGTGTACATGTCACCATCTGTGCTTGTCCAGCTTTCCCCATTAAACAGCTGTCGGGCCGTTAATTAGCCCTCTCTATCGGCAGGAAGTCCCGCCTCTGAGAGCTGCCAGCCAATCAAATGGCCAGCCTCTGTCTGGTCCCAGTAGCGCCGTCAGGAGCAGTGGCCACTGTTGGGGTTGCAGCGAGTCCCAGGTGGTTGCAGTGGAGCAGGGCTTGAAGGTAGGTCTGGAGTATCGTCAGGGCCAGGCGGGCAAAGGGGGGGGTGTTGGTAGGGGTGACAAGGTGGACATTTCATTAAGAACATGTCCCTGGTCACGTGACAGAGTCAAATGAGGGGACGTGATTTTTTACCATTTTACAATTCATCATCTTTGGTCTTGGCTGCCTCAGGGAGCTTTTCCAGCGCACGCGCCTGTGTGGATGTATGAATTGGGGCGCTCGCCTTCCTCCCCACCGCCCCACACAGGCAGCGCTGAACGCTGGCCATCTGCATTTCACGCTGGGCGGGCCTTAACTGGCGTGAAATCACGTCCGGGCCCAATCGCAGGTGGTGGTCTGCTTCCCGACTGCTCCCGCCCACCCCCCGCCAAGCCCGCCCACCGAGGTAAAAATTCTGGCTCATTCGTGCGATTGGTCCCTTTTATTTCAATCCATATGGATTTTGTTTTGAACCTTCTGTTAGTTATGTCCCTTTACTCCACTTATTATGGGATGTCTAATCATCACAGCTATCCCCCCACCCTCCTTCCTTCACACTCCGTTCTGCTTATGTTATAATCTGCTGGAAATCCGAAATAAAAAGAGAAAATGCTGGAAATACTCAGCAGGTCTGGCAGCATCTGCGGAGAGAGGAACAGAGTTAATAGAGAGAACCTGAAGGAACCTTTCTGAAGGAAGGCTCTTGACCTGAAACGCTAATTCTGTTCTTCACGTAGCCAAAGCTCAGTGATTCATCCTCCAATGCTCTGTGTCATTGCCTCCATTTTCCTGTTTCATGTTGAATGTTGTGTAAATTGTGGTACAAACAGTTAAAGTCATCTTCATTATTCCTTTTACTTTCTTTTTAAGCAGTCCTGTTATTTCTGTTTCATAACTATATTTATTCTCTGATCATTTGTGTTACTTCTGTTCCTGACCATGACCTTTACTCTCAGCTTGTATTTCTTTTATCATCAGGCTTAGGGACATAGAGTTTCTGTTCTGAGCATCATCAGGGATTCTGATGCAAATTCCGCTCATTTTGACATGTGTACATGAGCAAACCTAATGTCTACTGCGAATCAGTGAAATTGGGCAGCATTTCAAAACAAAATTCCTTTATTTTTTACAAAAATTTAGCTTTAAAATGTTTTCCTTACTTTTTTTTATTCTTTCATGCGATGTGGGCGTCGCTGGCAAGGCCCAGCATTTGTTGCCCATCCCTAATTGCCCTTGAACTGAGTGACTTGCTAGACCATTTCAGAGGACAGTTAAGAGTCAACCCCATGGCTGTGGGTCTGGAGTCACATGTAGGCCAGGCCAGGTAAGGACAGCAGATTTCCCTCCCCTAAAGGACATAGTGAACCAGATGGGTTTTTACGACAATCGGTGATGGTTTTCATGGTCACCCCATGGACTGAGACTAGCTTTTAATTCCAAATTTATTAATTGAATTTAAAATCCACCTCCCGGGAGTGGAGACAGTCACACCTGCAAAGGGGACACCCCTTCTTGGGGCAGTGGGCTGAGTTTGAAAAAAAAACCCATCCAGGAGTGACATCACAGGAAAAGTGTAAGTTCATTGGTTGGTGAGGAGCTGCTGTAAGGGAGCGTGTTTCAATAGCTCAAAACTAGAAAAACGTATCATTTATAAAGAAGTAGCTACTTGGGTTTCAGTAGGGAACACTAGCAATAGGGAAGTAAAGTTAGACCAAGTCAAAGCGTAATAAAGTAAACCAAAGTAAGATAAAGTTTGCATAAGTCACTAGTAATTTATTCTACTTTCTCCAAGTGTAATAAATAGTTTTTTAGAGTAATGGCATGGCAGGTCAGCTCGGACAAGTGGAGTGCACATCCTACAGTATGTGTGAAGTCATAGACGCACCATGTTCCCCTGACAAACACATCTGTTGGAGGTGTCACCACTGCACTAGCTTGGGCTCCGGGTTTCGGAACTCTAGCGGCGGCTGGTGAGGCACTCAGGTAAAAGCCTCCCTGTACATGGACGACGTCGCCGTCTTCTGCTCGGATCCGCTGTCGGTGCGCAGACTGATGCACATCTGCGACCAGTTCGAACTGGCCTCGGGAGCCAAGGTAAATCGTGGGAAGAGCGAGGCCATGTTCTTTGGGAACTGGGCTGACCGATCCTTTGTCCCCTTCACTGTCAGGGCTGACGGCCTGAAGGTGCTGGGGATATGGTTCGGAGGGACCGGGGCATGCGTTAGAAACTGGAAGGAGCGAGTGGCTATGGTGAAGAGGAAACTGGGCATGTGGGAGCGACGCTCCCTCTCCATTGCGGGTAAGAACCTGGTCATCAGGTGTGAGGCACTCTCGCTGTTGCTGTATGTGGCGCAGGTCTGGCCCATTCCAGACTCCTGCGCGACGGCGATCACTCGAGCCATCTTCCGCTTTATCTGGAGGTCGAAAATGGATCGTGTCCGCAGGGACGCGATGTACAAGCCTCTAGATAAAGGGGGAAAAAACGTGCCCAACATCGCCCTCATACTGATGGCCACCTCTGTGTGCGGCTGCATCAAGCGGTGCGTAGACCCTCAGTACGCAAACACCAAGTGTCACTACGTGCTGAGGTTCTACCTGTCCCCGGTGTTGCGAAGGATGGGTCTGGCCACGCTGCCGCGGAACGCTCCAAGTAGTTGGACCGTGCCGTACCACCTGTCCCTGGTGGAAAAATTTATGCAGAAAAACACCTTTGACCACAAGTCCATCAGGCAGTGGTCAGCACGTAACGTCCTAGAGGCCCTGAGGGATAAGGAGAGGGTGGACCCTGTGGGATGGTTCCCCGAGCAGACGGTCAAAGTCATTTGGCAGAATGCCTCATCGCCAGAACTTTCCAACAAGCACCAAGACGTAGCTTGGCTGGTGGTGAGAAAGGCCCTCCCCGTCAGATCCTTCCTACACGCCAGGAAGCTCACCCCCTCTGCACGTTGCCCTCGAGGTGGCTGTGGTGGGGAAGAGACCGTTGTCCACCTCCTTGTGGATTGTGCCTTTGCAAAGAAAGTCTGGAGAAAGATGCAGTGGTTGCTGTCGAGGTTCATCCCGAGCAGTTCTGTGACACAGGACTCTGTGCTCTACGGGCTGTTCCCAGGGACACACACCGAGACAAACATCAACTGCAGCTGGAGGATCATCAACTCGGTGAAAGAGGCGCTTTGGTCTGCCCGAAACTTGTTGGTCTTCCAGCACAAAGAGTTGTCCCCAACCGATTGTTGCGGACTGGCACAATCCAAAGTCCAGGACTACGTGCTGAGGGACGCACTAAAGCTTGGGGCAGCTGCCGCAAAGGCGCAATGGGGAAGGGTCGCTGTCTAAGACCTTTCTACCACAGCGCACCGAGAGACTGGGAACTGTTTAGAGCCCCTCGGGCTGTACAGATCAAAATGAAAGGCTGTAAATGATTGTAATATTGTTTGTACTGATGCACCTGGTGATACATTTTGTAAAAGTTTAACCTGGATTGTACCCTTGTAATGTTGTTTTTGAAATGGTTTGGAATGTGATTGAAGATATTTTATGAATAAAGTATATTTTTACAAAAAAAAACTCGAGCGGCGGCTGGAGTCACTATTGTGCGTCCGGGAGGCAGAGGACTACGTGGATAGCACGACTGGGGAGGTGGTCACACCGCAGGTCAGAGACGTACAGCCAGAGAGGCAACGGGTGTCCGCAAGGCAGTCTAAGAGAACCAGGCAGGTAGTGCAGGAGTCCCCCGAGTCTACCCTGCTTGCTAATCGGTTTTCCATTTTGGATGCTGATGAGGGTGATGGTTCCTCAGGGGAGTGCAGCCAGAGCCAAGCCTGTGGCACCACAAGCGGCTCAGCTGTACAGGGTGGGGGGGAGGAAGGAGAACGGAAAAGCTTTAGTGATAGGGGATTCCATAGTCAGGGGATCAGACAGGCGTTTCTGCGGCAGTAAACGTGACTCCGGGATGGCGTGTTGCCTCTCTGGTGCCAGGGTCAAAGATGTCCCAGAGCAGCTGCAGGACATCCTTCGGGGGGAGGGGGGTCAACCAGAAGTCATGGTCCACATTGGTACCAACGACATAGACAGGAAGAGGGATGAGGTCCTGAAAGCAGATTTCAGGGAGTTAGGAAGGAAATTAAAAAACAGGACCTCAAGAGCAGTAATCTCAGGATTATTCCCAGTGCCACGTGCTAATGAGCATAGGAATAGGAGGATAGATCGATTAAATACGTGGCTGGGGAATGGTGTAGGAGGGAGGGCATCAGATTTCTGAGGTATTGGGACTGGTTCTGGGGCAGGTGGGACCTGTACAAGCCGGACGGGTTACATCTTAACAGGACTGGGACTGCAGGGAGATTTGCTAGTGCTGTTGGGGTGGGTTTAAACTAGTTTGTCGAGGGGAGTGGGGGGGAGAAACCTGAGCAGTGGCCTAAATTGGAAGAAAGTAAAGTTGGTAACAGTGAGACTAGAAGGCAGGAGAAACAATGCAGAGCACTGAGTATGCTTCGAATGTGGAATGATGTCAAAAAGACAAAGTTAAGGGCACTCTACCCGAATGTGCACAGCATTTGCAATAAGGTAGATGATCAAAAAGCACAAATAGAGGTAAATGGGAATGATATAATTGCCATTACGGAAACATGGCTGCACGGTGACCAAGACAGGGAACTGAATATTCAAGGATATTCAACACTTAGGAAGGACAGACAAGAAGGGAAAGGTGGTGGAGTTCCACTGATATTAAGGGATGGGATCAGTGCATTAGTTAGGGAGGATCTCAGATCGGAAGAACAACATGTGGAATCTGCTTGGGTGGAGCTAAGAAACAGCAAAGGGCAGCAGACATTGGTTTGAGTTGTTTATAGGCCATAAAACAGTAGCAGTAATGTGGGGCATGGCATTAATCAGGAGATGAGAGAAACATGTAGCATGGGCAATTCAGTAATCATGGGTGACTTCAATCTCATATAGACTGGGTAAACCAATTGAGCACTAACTCTGTGGAAGACGAGTTTCTGGAGTGTGTTAGCGATGGTTTTCTAGAACAGTATGTTGAGGAGCTGACTAGAGGACAGGCTATTTTAGATCTAGTATTATGTAATGAAAAAGGGCTAATCAATAATCTTGTTGTAAAAGAACCTTTAGGGATGAGTGACCACAACATGATAGAATTTTACATTATGTTTGAAAGTGAGATAGTTCACTCTGAAGCAAGAGTTTTAAAGTTGAATAAAGGAAATTATGAAGGCATAAGGGACAAACTGGCTGAGGTGGATTGGGGAAATACATTAAAAGTTATGACTGTACATAGGCAATGGATAGTCTTCAAAGAACTATTACATAGCTTACAGCACCTATACATTCCTTCAAGGTGCAAAAACCCAAAAAAAGTCATTCAACTGTGGCTGACATAGGAATTAAGGATTGTATAAGATTAAAAGAAAAGGTTTATAAAGTTGCCAGAAGTAGTAGTAAACCTGAGGATTGGGAGGTTTTAAGAATACAGCAAAGGAAGACCAAGAAATCGGTAAAGAAAGGGAGAATAGAATATGAATGCAATCTAGCAAAAAACATAAAAATGGACTGTAAAAGCTTCTATAGGTATGTGAAAAAGAATTGTTTGACTAAGACAAATTGTGGGTCCATTACAGGCAGAGTCAGGAGAATTCTTAATGGGGATTAGAGAAATGGCAAAGAAGCTAAATGATTACTTTGTGTCTGTTTTCACTGGGGAAGATACAGAAAATCTCCCAGATTTAGAGATCCAAGGGACTAGGGAGAATGAGGAGTTGAAGGAAATTAGTATAAGAAAGTGGTATTGGAGAAATGAATGGGACTGAAAGTTGATAAGTCCCCAGGACCTGATATTCTGCATCCCAGAGCGTTGAAAGAGGTTGCTATAGAGACAGTGGATGCCTTGGTGATCATCTTCCAAATTCTATAGATTCTGGAATAGTTCCTAAGATTGGAAGGTAGCAAATGTAACCCCACTATTTAAAAAGGGACGGAGAGAGAAAACAGGGAACTACAGACCTGTTAGCCTTACATCAGTAGTAGGGAAAATGCTAGAAACTATTAAAAAGGATGTGATAAATGGACACTCGGATAATCATGATCTGATTGGGCAGAGTCAGTATGGATTTGCAAACAGGAAATCATGTTTGACGAACTCATTGGAGATTTTTAAGGATGTTACTAACAAAATTGATAAAGGAGAGTCGATGGATGTACTGTGTGCAGTTTTGGTCCCCTTACCTCAGAAAGGATGTTATTGCCATAGAGGGAGTGCAACGAAGGTTCACCAGGCTTGTTCCGGTGATGATGGGACTGTCTTATGAAGAGACACTGGGGAAACTGGACCTGTATTCTCTAGAGTTTCGAAGAATGAGAGGTGCTCTCATTGAAACCTACAACATACTTAAAGGAATAGACAGGGGAGATGCAGGTAAGATGTTTCACCTGGTTGGGGAGTCTAGAGCCAGGGGACAAAACTTCAAAATAAGGGGAAAGCCACTTAGGACTGAGATGAGGAGAAATTTCTTTACCCAGGGGGTTATGAATCTTTGGAATTCTTTACCACAGAGGGCTGTGGAAGCTCAGTCATCGAGTATGTTTAAGGTAGAGATTGTTAGATTTTTGATTAACGATAACGTAAAGGGTTATGGAGGTAGTGTGGGTAAAAGACATTGAAGTGTTTGATCAGCCATGATCATATTGAATGGCCTTCTCCTGTCCCTATGTTCCATCAGCTGCCATGGTGGGGTTTGAACCCACGGCCCCCAGACCATTAGCCTGGGCCTCTGGATTACTAGTCCAGTGGCATTGCCACTTCCCCACCGTCTCTCCTATTTAAGAGAGTGACTTGGTGGAGTTTGATTAATTTATACAAATGGGGTCATCACAAAAATAAGCATTTTAAATCAGAGTGTCAATCCATCACTTATGTGTAACCCACTTTCAAGTGACTTAAAAAGATATAGAATGCTATTCCTAGTTAGATTGGGGTGCAGTGGTCATTTTCCCTCAGGAGGTCCTGTGGGTAGCAGTGGGTAGCATCTCTGCCTCTGAGCCAGAAACACTGGGTTTAAGCCCCACCCCAGGAAGGAAGGTGTGTTCATACTGTGGCCAAACAAGTTGAGTATCAACTTGTAAATCCTTCCAACACATGCCAATGACAGGCGGGAAGAGTGGGAGGGATTCCTGGTCAGCCATGTGATGGAAATAAATTGGAGTCTCTGCCATCATTATCCATAGCTCCAGGCTACAACGTGTATGTAAAAGTGTATGTTGCCACAGCAACTCAGACTCCTTGGGGGAGGGGGAACTGTTTGCCTGGGAAGGCTGGTGTGGATCAGATTGGTGCCAACAGACAGATTGGAGACCTGTCTCCTTGCCCTGCCTGTGGTGGGGGTCATGGGGCTGCATGGTCAAACCTGCCTTCGGGGAGATAACCTGAAGAAGAGGAGGTCAGTTTCTTTTTAACTTTTATTTAAAAATCCATTTTCATTCCAAGTGTGTCTATTGTGGTGTTTGCACCCAAAGATCCAGCTTCATTTTTGGAGTTTGCTGAAGCTCTGCTAATGAGTACGAATACCCCCATCGAAGATGGACTTCCCTGGGGTTAGGGGGCAGGTTTGTGGGCGAGGCTTGTTTCCTGTGTGACATTTTTAAAATATTGCAAAGGACCTCAAACTCAAATCATGCTGAAGGCAAGTTGCACTTAAAGCTCTGTGATCTTGTCCAACCGGTTCTGCTGACATTGGGTGAATTGCACTGAGAAGACAATAAATGGGAACTCCAGGATACATCTTATATATGACAGATATAGACCTACCTGTGAGGATGGAGAGTCTCCTCATGGCAGGGAAGGGATGATTCCCCGAGGTGTCGAGGATGTCGAGCTGGTAGATGTCCCCGTGGATGTTGTAGACTTTCCGATGGAAATCCTCAATGGTGGGAGTGTACTGCTCCTCAAACCTGCTGTTTAGAAAGCGGGAAACAATGCAGGACTTTCCCACCCGGGAGGCTCCCAGGATCACCATCCGGTAGGAGTTCTTGGCTGGAACGTTCAGCATGGCAGGGCTGGAGTGGAAAGTCTTCATCATCGCCCCCACCTAGGAAACAGAGAGTGAGTTCCGTGTTAAAGAGGAGATGTTCCAATGTCCTGCTGAAGGCATTGAGAACAGTCTCCTGAACTACATAACTATATAGAGAACTGATGTTCAAGGGCATGATCTTTAGATCAGCTGTTCCTCAATGCGGGTGAACGTAATGCCAAGGGTGGGCTGAGTCATAGGCTGGGACAGTCCCACTGCCCAGCCCACTACTGATCTCAACAAACTGCGGTCAAGATTCCTGCATCTAGTCTCCCCGGTCCTGGGGCCAAGAGAGATCTCCTGCCCCACCACTGACACCCCGCACCACCACCACCCACCCCCCACCACCTCCCCACCCCACCCACCCACAAAGATGGATATTGGACAGGCACAGGTCTGGGCTTAATTGCGATCCAGTCTGCTTCAGGCCAGTAGTGCACTTGGGCAAGGTGGTGAAGAACAGCTGGTTTTGGACTGAGGCCAACATGAGGAGAGAGAGAGTGGATAGGAGGGAGGGGAGGGAAGGAGAGAAGAAAGAGGGATGGGAGAAGGAAGAGAGGTGGGGGCGGGGAGAGGAGTGTCTACATGTCTAACTTAAATGCAACTCTGCATCCCACCCTGTGTACGTGCAGCTAAATATAACACAGCTGCCAGTCCCAAACGGTACACGCAGCTAAGATCAGAAGAAATAGGAACAAGAGTAGGCCACCAACCCCCTTGATCCTGCTCTGCCATTCGATAAGACCATGGCTGAACTTCCACATCAACTCCACCTTCCCAGTGTACTCCCTTAGTGCCCAACAAATTGTTCTGATTCCAATGCAGTTTCATTCCGCTCCTGGATTCATCCTCAACAAAAGCCCTGCATCCACCAGGTGAACACAGAAGTCACTCGTTGTTTAAGGGGAAGAGAGCACAGATCACCCGGGAGAGGAAGAGTAGAAGAGAGGACCCTCCGCAGGTTTCGCAGTTGACAAATGCAGAGGAGGCATCGCTGGAGTTGAGTGGTATCTTGGTGATACTTGGCTGTCAGAGATTGGGATTTCCCAGTTGGCTGGTGGCCCAATTAAATAAAAACCACCTAAATGTCCCATTGCACTCAGTCAGGTTGATTTGGCTTCAGTACCGAGAGACATATGGTATTCTGGAGGTGGCAAGTGACAATTCCTCAGAGGAGCTGGTTGTTTCCAAGATCACAGGGATCCTGCTTATACCATGCACCAACTCAGACACTCGCATTTTGGTGCGACCAGTTAAACAGATAGTTGGGGTTGTACCTGGTGACTCATGTTTCACAAGTAAGCGAGAGCAGGGACAGTAGTGAATAGACTTTGTCAGAGGGTGGGGGGCGCACACTCTCCAAGCTCTGCTCAGCGGGACACATCATCACTGCCCCTCAGGGTACAGCATCTAACAAGAATCATTAAGCGGCAGCAGCAGGGAATGTGCAATGCATTGACAGGCCTTCCAGTCATAATGTGAAGGGAGATGGTGGCGTGGTGGTAACGTCACTGGACTAGTAATCCAGAGGTCCAGGCTAATGCTCTGAGGACATGGGTTCAAATCCCACCACAGTTCTACCACAGCAGCTGGTAGAATTTAAATATCAGTTAATGATTTGGAATTGAAAGCTTGTCTCAGTAATAGTGACTGTGAAACTATCATAGATTGTTGTAAAAACCCATCAGATTCACTAATGCCCCTTTAGGGTAGGAAATCTGCCATCCTTACCTCGTCTGACTTACATGTGACTCCAGACCCACAGTGATGTGGTTGACTTGTTAATTGGCCTCGTGAATGACTGAGCAGGACCCTCAGTTCAAGGGTAATTAGGGATGGGCAACAAATGCTGGCCTTGCTGGTGATGCCCACACCCCATGAAAGAATAAAGTGGAATAAAAACTGACCATGACTGCAGAGTGATGGAAGGAGTCTGCATCAGGTATGAGTAGGTTGATTTTTCAGAGCATTGTGAGGCTCTATTCATCCACAACTAGTTCTGTGGAACATTAAATGAGTTTATAAACACCTTGACTAAGCTCATGCAGATTCTGGATGCCATCATGTTCATTAGGATGACGCATACACTAGTTTTGGCCTCACAGAGTCTCACTGATCTGCAATAAAATGTTCTTCTGCAGAATGTTAACAGTGGAACAGGAGAACAGGGCTGGAACATGAGGTTGATGATGGGGAAAGGGGCCATGGAAGTGGACACTTCACTCAAAGCTCTGGTATTTCCCCCTCCCCCCCTGCCCCTCCGTCAGGCAGTACCCAACCTGCAGCCTCCTCTCCCCCTGGCTGAGCCTGCACCTGTACAGCAGTCTTTGGCTGGGCCCTCACAGGCTCCAAAGGCCAGAGATCATCAGCCAGGAGCATCCCAACAGTCAGCGCAGGGATCTGAGCAGCCCGTCTCTACCTGTGCTGAAACCACAGGACTTGCACCAGATGAGAAGATTGGGAAAACGATGAGTAAAGCTTTGTAGCTACACAGGGATATGCACCTGGGCGCTGGACAAAACGTTATGTTGTTAAGTTTGCGTTGCTTAACACAGTCACGTAAAATTCATCACTTGGCGTCACTTTGCCCCATCGCATGTTCTTGCTCGTTTGTAACTGACCTTTTCAGTTACTTGTCGATGGTGATGAGGAGGACGAGAATTTACAGGGATCAGAATTTACAACAGCTGGGTGACTGGTTACAAGATGGCTTTGTGTCATTGGGATTGGGCTGGGAGAGTGGCTATTGGATGTGGTCAGTTCAGTAGCAGTGAGCTATAAAGGAATTCTGGGCGGTGGTGAGAGTGGCCGGTGCGGCGGCGAGAGTGGCCGGTGCGGCGGAGGGAGTGGCCGGTGCGGCGGAGGGAGTGGCCGGTGCGGCGGCGGGAGTGGCCGGAGCGGCGGAGCGAGTGGCCGGTGCGGCGGTGAGAGTGGCCGGTGCGGCGGAGGGAGTGGCCGGTGCGGCGGCGGGAGTGGCCGGAGCGGCGGCGAGAGCGGCCGGAGCGGCAGTGAGAGTGCCTCCTCTTCCTCACTGAATTTGTTCAATCTTCCTGCAGCTCCTACTGATGCAGTGTTCTGCAGAGCACAGTGCACGATGGTCATTCTGGAGACCCTAGCTTGTGAAGACCAAGTCCAGACCTGTCCAGGCACCTGCAACGCATCTTGACCGTGCTGATCGCTCGCTCAGTGTCACATCTTGAGGTCACATGATTGTCGTTGTCATCTTGGCTTTCATTGGCTGGATGTCATCAGCCAAGTTCGAAGTGGACATCCCCTGTTGCCTAGCAGCCTTAAGGCCAAAGGTGTCAGGGAGCTTGGACCTCTGCAGGATGAAAGGATCATATCAGCTCCGGGGGAATCTAGCAGACACCTGCAGAAACCTCTCCTTGTGGTTGTACACCAGCTGCATATTGGTGGTGTGGAGTTAGTGCTGTGTGGATTGCCATGTGTGTGCTGCCAGTGACACTGGTGAGAAGCAAGTCAGAGACACAAACCCGAGTGTCTGCTCATTCTGACTGGCTTGATCACAAGCGCAGTTCAGATAATTACTGGCCCTGGCAAAGGACCCATCGACCACCCGTCTTTTGCAGTTATGTGCTGCAGCCGATTGGGAGACACTGGATTTCTCCATTGCAGAGCCATGGAAGGATCTGGAGGCTAAGCAGTTGAAGGTGGTGGGTAACTTTTACAGCCATGGTCAGCAGGGAGCAAGTCTTCATCCAGGAGGCTGCAGATTTCTGCCACTATCTCACATGACAATCCCAGCCTTTCCAAAAGGCCAAGGAAGCGGAGACCTCAGCCTCGACACCCTGTTCATGGCTACTGCCTCATGCCAGCTCAACCCCTCTGCTCACCCCTTCTCCCAGCTGCTGAGTGTCTCTGCCCCACCTCCGCTGCCTCTTCTCTCCACTGTTGCCCCCCCCATACCCTGCCTACCTCTGCTGCCCCTTCTCTCTGCTGCTGCTCCTCCTGCTTCCCCCATTTCTGCTGACCCCTCCCCTCCCCCATCTCTCTGCTGCTGCCCGTCTCCATTCCCCTTTCTCTTTGCTGCTGTCCCCCTCCGTTGCCCGTCTCTCTGCAGCTGCCCCCCTCTGCTGCCCTCGTCTCCCCTGCGCCCTTGGCTTTCTCTGCTCTCCGCTGCTGACCCCCTCCTTCACTGCCCCCTCTCTCTGCTGATGCTTGTTGGAGGTCCAATCTAAGGGAGCTACAGTGCCATCCATCCCAAGCTCAAGCCTCAAAACAGTCTCTCAAATGCACACCAATTATTCTCAACCCAAATAGTCCCCGCAAAGTCTTTTCCAGTGAGAGATTTGAAAGCAGCTGTGAGCACCGAGTTTTCATTGTTGTCAAAGTGGACAGGGATCTTAATGACTTATTAATTGCTGTTTAATTTTCTCAATTTGGTTTCAAGGGTGAGTTTCAAGATATCCAGGAAACCTGTGCGTGTAAGATGAACTTCAAATGCCAGTCGGAGTCGCATCAAAAGTGACTTAATTACATATGGAGCGGGGTCACACACTCACACAGAAACGTTGCCAAGTTAAAACTGGAAGTTATTGTGCTGGAGGTTTCTGGATGTGCTGACAGTTCAGCTGCTTTTGACAACCCTTACGGACCCAAAATTCTGCCCCCTTTACCATTAAAATCTCCTGTACGGAATCACCCTTCACAGAAGGCAGCCATTCGGCCCATCGTGCCTGTGCTAGCTCTTTGAACAGGCGATCCGATTAGTCCCAGGCTGCTCCACCCCCTCCCCCTCCCCCTCCACCCTTTCCCCATATCCCTTCAAATTTCCCCCTTTTCCAGTATTTTTCCAATTCCCTTTGGAAAGTTGCTATGGAAGCTGCTTCCAGGCAGTGCATTCCGGCTCAGGAGGAAGCTCTGACCGTCCAGCTGCACAGAGCGGCCTTGGTCAGGCCCCCTCTGGAGTAACAGGGGTCAGTTCTGGGCACCGCAACTCAGGAAGGATATACTGCCCTTGAAGCGGATGCAGCACAGATACACCAGACTGGTTCAATTATGTGGACAGATTGCATAAGCTTGGCTTGTTTGTCCCTTGAGTTTATGAAGATTCAGGGGTGAACTGATTGAGGTATTTAACATTTTAAAGATGCGATCGAGCAGATACGGAGAAAACAGAACACAAACCTAAAAATCTGCAACGTTCTAACACCCACAACAATTTGGACTTAATTTGTGCCTTTCACATAGTAAAATGTCCCGAGGTGTCTCACAGGAGTGTTAGCAAACAAAATTCGACAGCAAGCCACATCAGCCTTAAAAGTACTACATTGTAAAACTTGAAACTTTCCAACTGCCCAGCATCCGAAACCCACAACATCGTAAAAACTTGCAACAATCTAAAGGCACCTTTGAAATCTCAACCTTCTCAAACCACAACAGCAGCTGGATGAAGAGATATTAAGACAATTGAGCAAAAGGTTGTAAAGGCTAAGACTAGATCAGTGAGAGACTCCTGAGGTAACCATGCGGGAACGAGGAGGGAAGCCACTACAGGGAATTCCCTGGCTATGGCTGGATGGATGGGAATGGGATTAGGTGAAGGCAGTCGCACCCCAACCCTGTTAAAGACTTTTCACCAAGGAGGATGAGGAGGGATAGTTTGCCACATTCACTGTCACATGGAACATCTTTTTGACTTTGACAAGGGCCAAAGCTAGAGAAAGATGCAAGTTCAGGGCTAAGGTAGGGGGAAACCTTGGGGGATCTTTAGCTTTGGTTTTGAGTACAGGAGAAGGGAGGGAAATAGAAGAGGCAGTTGAACAGATGGTCTTAATCCTAGCGAGAAATAACATCTTAAAACTGCACCATTCTCAGAAGTGTAATATTTGTCCATGCTACCCATTCGCATATTCTCCTTCCTTTATTAAAACCAGTCATTTGATCATACAAAACTTGAGAATTGCGGATAAAAAGAGACATTTTGTCAAAGCTTTTCATCCTGTACTCAATCTGGACAATTCACAAGAATACAATGTCAGGGAAAATAATAAATTTATACTGTATGAGAAGAGAGTGCTGATTGGTTGGCAGATGAGCTCTGATTGGTAGAGGCGTTGCCATGGAGAATGCACCAATTAATGGTGACTGGACATTAACTGCCAAGCATTATTTGAAATTTAAACCAGGCAGCTTGACTCTGATTGGTCAAGGCATTGCCCTGAGGAACGAACCAGCAAATGGCTGTCACTTATTTTGTTTAAAATCTCTAGGAACAATCTTGAAGATCATAAGAACTTAGGAAACAGGAGGAGGAGTTGACCATCCGGCCATTTGAGCCTGCCCCACCATTTAACACCATCATGGCCGACCTTCTTCAACTCCACTTTCCCACCCATTCCCCATATCTCTTGAGGGGACAAACATCTGTCTATCCCAGCTTTAAATGTATTCAATGATGGAGCATCCACAACCCTCTGGGGTAGAGAATTCCAAGGATTCACAACCCTTTTGAGTGAAGAAATTTCTCCTCACCTCAGGCCAAAACGATTGGCCCCTTATCCTGAGATTATGTTCTGGATTCCCCAGCCAGGGGGAAACAATCACTGAGTGCCCACCCTGTCAAGCCCCTTCAGAATCTTGAACGTTTCAATGAAATGACTTCTCATTCTTCTAAACTCCAGAGAATATGGACCCAGTTTACTCAGCCTCTCACCGTAGGTAGGTCATTCCCCTCATCCCAGGGACCAATCTAGGGAACCCGAGAAAATATTCAAATCCAGTTATACTTGAAATTTAAAAAACACCAACCAGAGTGAAAACAGGAAATGGGAACGTGTGAGACTGGAATAGGTTGGGAACCCCACAGGCCACAGGCACTAGAAATTTGAACAATTGTTTTGATATTTGCTCACAATTAACTTGAGATCTGAAGCACAATAGATGTTTAATTGATAACCTAGTCTGTCCCTTTGAGGTGGTTGCTCAGGAATCCCTTGTGGCGAATAATATGTCCAAATTAACACTCAAATTGGTGTGTCAGTGATCAGGATCTTTAAGAATCTTGTGGGTAGGCGGGAAAGTGGAGTTGAGGCCACAATCAGATCAGCCATGATCTTATCGAATAGTGGAGCAGGCTTGAGGGGCTGAATGGCCTACTCATAGAGACATACTCCTGCTCCTGATTATTGTGTTCTTATAAACGTGATCAGAGGTCAATCAGAATTTAATTGGATTTTTTTTTCATTTACAATTTGTTGGGTAACTACAAATGTCCAACTCCAGGTCAACCTCCAAACTCCCCTCACTAATCAGTAATTTTCCTCATCATCCAATGACTGTGTCTCTTATAAAATACTTTGATATTTGCAGTGTGATTTCTGAATTATGCCAGCTGACGTGTGATTTTTATAGAGATAAAAGATAATGTTACAGAGATAGAGACGGAATATTCTAAACAAAGTCTCCAAGATGCCAAGATAGGAAACAGGGTAAGGAAAGAGAACGCGACCCAGTTCAGAAGGAAGTAAAACCTTGGCATCATATTTGACCCTCAGCTGAGCATCCAACCCCATATCCTTGCCATCACCAAGGCTGACTACTCCCACCACCATAGCACTACCCGTCTCCATCCCTATCTCAGGTCATCTGTTGCTGAAATTCTCATCTGTGCCTTTGTTACCTCTATGCTTGACTAACCCAAGGCTCTCCCGGCCAGCTACCCACCTTATACCTTACCTAAACTTGAACTCATCTGAAGCTGTTGCCCATTTCCTAACTCACCCTAAGTCCCATTCACATTTCACCCACGTGCTCGCTGGTCTACATTGGCTCCCAGTCTGGTAAAATCTCCATTGAAAAATTCTCATCCACGCATTCAAACTCCCACAGCACCTTGCCCCTCCCTATCTCTGTAACCTCCTCCAAGAACAATCCAAGAATTTGGCGCTCCTCTAATTCTTGCCTCTTGTGCTTCACCGAGTTTAATTGTCCCAACGTGGGTGCCGTGCCTTCAGCTGCCCAGGCCCCAAGTGCTGAAATTCCATCCCTAAACGTCTCAGCAACTCAACCTTTCCCTGTCCTCCCAAGACGCTCCTCAAGTCCTACATTTTTGACCAAGTTTTTAGTCATCTGCCCTGATATCTCCTTCTATGTCTCACTGTCACAGTTTGTTTAATAATGCTCCTCTGAAATGTCTTGCAACATTTTACTATATTAAGGAAGTCATGTTTGTTGTTGAGATTACAGCTTGAGAGACAATTGGTCAAACCATTATTGCCATTTAAAGTAATAATTCTGTCTAGTATTTTAACTTATTATCATTGGGTTTTAAATGGGTTAATAACTTGATATCTACAGCAGTTGCTTAATATTCTTTCACTATGATATCTCTCCTAAGCAGAAACAATTGTGTAACAAAGGATGGACAAATACTACAAGTATTCCTGTGCCAATATCATACAGTACATTTAAACCACAGAAGAAATTGGGTCAATAGGTGGCAGATACAATTCAGTGTGGATCGTTGTGCAATAATTAATAGAAAAGTGTGGAATCAAAAGAGGGAGTGTTTGTTGCATCGAGCACTAGGACGGCACTGATTAAAGAGGATGTTTATGGGTTATGCTGCATAAATCTATTACATAACCAGCACAATGCTCAAACACATTTAAAACAATAGACAAATGAAATGAAACACTGGGCTGCTCTCAGGCAGCATAAAGATTCAAGGTATCAGGGACTTAAACTGTGAAAAATAGTTGAGGAAGTTGTATATGTTTATTCATTAAAAAAAGGAGACATTTCTATGACCTAATTGAATTTTCAAGAATATGCAGGGAATTGGCAAACTGATTGAAGCAATTTGTTCCCAAACTTAATCGATTCAAATACCGGGGTGGGGAGATAATTAAAGTTACGAATTTATAATGAAAGGTCCGGTAAGACTTTTTCATCAAAAGGGTGACTGAATTAAGCACAAATTATGACAGGAAACTATTAAAATTGAAAAGATAAATATCTTCAATGGATAATTGAACACACAAATCATTCTAAAACAATCGCAAGGCTCTAAAACTGTCCGCAACATTCCAAAGCCGTCCGCAAGATTCTAAAGCCGTCCGCAAGATTCTAAAGCCGTCCGCAAGATTCTAAAGCCGTCCGCAAGATTCTAAACCCGTCCGCAAGATTCTAAAGCCGTCTGCAACATTCCAAAGCCGTCCGCAACATTCCAAAGCCGTCCGCAAGATTCTAAAGGCGTCCGCAAGATTCCAAAGCCGTCCGCAAGATTCTAAAGCCGTCCGCAAGATTCTAAAGCCGTCCGCAAGATTCCAAAGCCGTCCGCAAGATTCTAAAGGCGTCCGCAAGATTCCAAAGCCGTCCGCAAGATTCCAAAGCCGTCCACAAGATTCTAAAGCCGTCCGCAAGATTCTAAAGGCGTCCGCAAGATTCCAAAGCCGTCCGCAAGATTCTAAAGCCGTCCGCAAGATTCTAAAGCCATCCGCAACATTCTAAAACCATCCTGCAACATTCTAAAACCATCCACAACGTTCTAAAACCATCCACAACGTTCTAAAGCCACCCACAACGTTCTAAAGCCACCCACAATGTTCTAAAGCCACCCACAATGTTCTAAAGCCACCCACAATGTTCTAAAGCCATCCTCAAGATTCTATAACCATCTGCAACATTCTAAAACCGTCCTACAACATTCTAAAACCATCCTGCAACATTCTAAAACCGTCCGCAAGATTCTAAAGCCGTCCGCAAGATTCTAAAGCTGTCCGCAAGATTCTAAAACCGTCCACAAGATTCTAAAGCCGTCCGCAAGATTCTAAAGCCGTCCGCAAGATTCTAAAGCCGTCCGCAAGATTCTAAAACCATCCTGCAACATTCTAAAACAGTCTGCAACATTCTAAAGCCATCCTCAAGGTTCTAATACCATTCACAACATTCTAAAACTGTCTGAAACATTCTAAAGCCGTCCGCAAGATTCTAAAACCGTCCGCAAGATTCTAAAACCGTCCGCAAGATTCTAAAACCGTCCGCAAGATTCTAAAACCGTCCGCAAGATTCTAAAACCGTCCACAAGATTCTAAAACCGTCCGCAACATTCTAAAACCGTCCGCAAGATTCTAAAACCGTCCGCAACATTCTAAAACCATCCGCAACATTCTAAAACCGTCCGCAACATTCTAAAACGAACCTGCAACATTCTAAAACGAACCTGCAACATTCTAAAACAGTCTGCAACATTCTAAAGCCATCCTCAAGGTTCTAATACCACCCACAACATTCTAAAACCGTCTGAAACATTCTCAAGCCTTCCGCAAGATTCTAAAACCGTCCGAAAGATTCTAAAACCGTCCTCAAGATTCTAAAACCGTCCGCAAGATTCTAAAACCGTCCGCAAGATTCTAAAACAGTCTGAAACATTCTAAAGCCTTCCGCAAGATTCTAATACCATCCAGAACATTCTAAAACTGTCTGAAACATTCTAAAGCCTTCCGCAAGATTCTAAAACCGTCCGCAAGATTCTGAAACCGTCCGCAAGATTCTGAAACCGTCCGCAAGATTCTAAAACCGTCCGCAAGATTCTGAAACCGTCCGCAAGATTCTAAAACCGTCCGCAAGATTCTGAAACCGTCCGCAAGATTCTAAAACCGTCCGCAAGATTCTGAAACCGTCCGCAAGATTCTGAAACCGTCCGCAAGATTCTAAAACCGTCCGCAAGATTCTAAAACCATCTGCAAGATTCTGAAACCGTCCGCAAGATTCTGAAACCGTCCGCAAGATTCTGAAACTGGTCTGCAAGATTCTAAAACCATCCTGCAACATTCTAAAGCCATCCTGCAACATTCTAAAGCCATCCTGCAACATTCTAAAGCCATCCGCAACATTCTAAAGCCATCCTGCAACATTCTAAAGCCATCCGCAACATTCTAAAGCCATCCGCAACATTCTAAAGCCATCCTCAAGATTCTAATACCATCCACAACATTCTAAAACTGTCTGCAACATTCTACTGCCGTCCGCAAGATTCTAAAGCCGTCCGCAAGATTCTAAAGCCGTCCGCAAGATTATGAAACTGGTTTGCAACATTCTAAAAGCATCCTGCAACATTCTAACGCCACCCACAAGATTCTAATACCACCCACAAGATTGTAAAACCATCCACAAGATTCTAAAACCATCCACAAGATTCTAAAGCCACCCACAACATTCTAAAGCCATCCACAACATTCTAAAGCCATCCACAACATTCTAAAGCCATCCACAACATTCTAAAGCCACCCACAACATTCTAAAGCCATCCACAACATTCTAAAGCCATCCACAACATTCTAATACCACCCACAACATTCTAATACCACCCACAAGATTTTTAAACCAACCACAAGATTCTAAAACCATTCACAAGATTCTAAAACAATTCACAAGATTCTAAAACAATTCACGAGATTCTAAAACTGTCCGCAAGATTCTAAAACCGTCCGCAAGATTCTAAAACAGTCTGAAACATTCTAAAGCCTTCCGCAAGATTCTAATACCATCCACAACATTCTAAAACTGTCTGAAACATTCTAAAGCCTTCCGCAAGATTCTAAAACCGTCCGCAAGATTGTAAAACCGTCCGCAAGATTCTGAAACTGTCCGCAAGATTCTGAAACTGTCCGCAAGATTCTAAAACCGTCCGCAAGATTCTGAAACCGTCCGCAAGATTCTGAAACCGTCCGCAAGATTCTAAAACCGTCCGCAAGATTCTAAAACCGTCCGCAAGATTCTGAAACCGTCCGCAAGATTCTAAAACCGTCCGCAAGATTCTAAAACCATCTGCAAGATTCTGAAACCGTCCGCAAGATTCTGAAACCGTCCGCAAGATTCTGAAACTGGTCTGTAAGATTCTAAAACCATCCTGCAACATTCTAAAGCCATCCTGCAACATTCTAAAGCCATCCGCAACATTCTAAAGCCATCCTCAAGATTCTAATACCATCCACAACATTCTAAAACTGTCTGCAACATTCTACTGCCGTCCGCAAGATTCTAAAGCCGTCCGCAAGATTCTAAAGCCGTCCGCAAGATTATGAAACTGGTTTGCAACATTCTAAAAGCATCCTGCAACATTCTAACGCCACCCACAAGATTCTAATACCACCCACAAGATTGTAAAACCATCCACAAGATTCTAAAACCATCCACAAGATTCTAAAGCCACCCACAACATTCTAAAGCCATCCACAACATTCTAAAGCCATCCACAACATTCTAAAGCCATCCACAACATTCTAAAGCCATCCACAACATTCTAAAGCCACCCACAACATTCTAAAGCCATCCACAACATTCTAAAGCCATCCACAACATTCTAATACCACCCACAACATTCTAATACCACCCACAAGATTTTTAAACCAACCACAAGATTCTAAAACCATTCACAAGATTCTAAAACAATTCACAAGATTCTAAAACAATTCACAAGATTCTAAAACAATTCACAAGATTCTAAAACAGTCTTCAACATTCTAAAGCCGTCCGCAAGATTCTAAAGCCGTCCGCAAGATTCTAAAACCGTCCGCAAGATTCTAAAACCGTCCGCAAGATTCTAAAACAGTCTGAAACATTCTAAAGCCTTCCGCAAGATTCTAATACCATCCACAACATTCTAAAACTGTCTGAAACATTCTAAAGCCTTCCGCAAGATTCTAAAACCGTCCGCAAGATTCTAAAACCGTCCGCAAGATTTTGAAAGCGTCCGCAAGATTCTAAAACCGTCCGCAAGATTCTGAAACCGTCCGCAAGATTCTGAAACCGTCCGCAAGATTCTGAAACTGATCTGCAAGATTCTAAAGCCATCCTGCAACATTCTAAAGCCATCCTGCAACATTGTAAAGCCATCCTGCAACATTCTAAAGCCATCCGCAACATTCTAAAGCCATCCGCAACATTCTAAAGCCATCCTCAAGGTTCTAATACCATTCACAACATTCTAAAACTGTCTGAAACATTCTAAAGCCTTCCGCAAGATTCTAAAACCGTCCGCAAGATTCTAAAACCGTCCGTAAGATTTTGAAAGCGTCCGCAAGATTCTGAAAGCGTCCGCAAGATTCTGAAAGCGTCCGCAAGATTCTGAAAGCGTCCGCAAGATTCTGAAAGCGTCCGCAAGATTCTGAAACCGTCCGCAAGATTCTGAAACCGTCCGCAAGATTCTGAAACCGTCCGCAAGATTCTGAAACCATCCTGCAACATTCTAAAGCCATCCTGCAACATTCTAAAGCCATCCTGCAACATTCTAAAGCCATCCGCAACATTCTAAAGCCATCCACAAGATTCTAATACCATCCACAACATTCTAAAACTTTCTGCAACATTCTAAAGCCTTCCGCAAGATTCTAAAACCGTCCGCAAGATTCTGAAACCGTCCGCAAGATTCTAAAACCATCCGCAAGATTCTGAAACCGTCCGCAAGATTCTGAAACCGTCCGCAAGATTCTAAAACCGTCCGCAAGATTCTAAAACCGTCTGCAAGATTCTGAAACCGTCCGCAAGATTCTGAAACCGTCCGCAAGATTCTGAAACTGGTCTGCAAGATTCTAAAACCATCCTGCAACATTCTAAAGCCATTGTGCAACATTCTAAAGCCATCCTGCAACATTCTAAAGCCATCCGCAACATTCTAAAGCCATCCTGCAACATTCTAAAGCCATCCGCAACATTCTAAAGCCATCCGCAACATTCTAAAGCCATCCTCAAGATTCTAATACCATCCACAACATTCTAAAACTGTCTGCAACATTCTAAAGCCGTCCGCAAGATTATGAAACTGGTTTGCAACATTCTAAAAGCATCCTGCAACATTCTAACGCCACCCACAAGATTCTAATACCACCCACAAGATTGTAAAACCATCCACAAGATTCTAAAACCATCCACAAGATTCTAAAGCCACCCACAACATTCTAAAGCCATCCACAACATTCTAATGCCATCCACAACATTCTAAAGCCATCCACAACATTCTAAAGCCATCCACAACATTCTAATACCACCCACAACATTCTAATACCACCCACAAGATTTTTAAACCAACCACAAGATTCTAAAACCATTCACAAGATTCTAAAACAATTCACAAGATTCTAAAACAATTCACAAGATTCTAAAACAATTCACAAGATTCTAAAACAGTCTTCAACATTCTAAAGCTGTCCGCAAGATTCTAAAGCCGTCCGCAAGATTCTAAAACCGTCCGCAAGATTCTAAAACTGTCTGAAACATTCTAAAGCCTTCCGCAAGATTCTAAAACCGTCCGCAAGATTCTAAAACCGTCCGCAAGATTTTGAAAGCGTCCGCAAGATTCTAAAACCGTCCGCAAGATTCTGAAATCGTCCGCAAGATTCTGAAACCGTCCGCAAGATTCTGAAACCGTCCGCAAGATTCTGAAACTGATCTGCAAGATTCTAAAACCATCCTGCAACATTCTAAAGCCATCCTGCAACATTGTAAAGCCATCCTGCAACATTCTAAAGCCATCCGCAACATTCTAAAGCCATCCGCAACATTCTAAAGCCATCCTCAACGTTCTAATACCATTCACAACATTCTAAAACTGTCTGAAATATTCTAAAGCCTTCCGCAAGATTCTAAAACCGTCCGCAAGATTCTAAAACCGTCCGTAAGATTTTGAAAGCGTCCACAAGATTCTGAAAGCGTCCGCAAGATTCTGAAAGCGTCCGCAAGATTCTGAAAGCGTCCGCAAGATTCTGAAACCGTCCGCAAGATTCTGAAACCATCCTGCAACATTCTAAAGCCATCCTGCAACATTCTAAAGCCATCCTGCAACATTCTAAAGCCATCCACAACATTCTAAAGCCATCCACAAGATTCTAATACCATCCACAACATTCTAAAACTTTCTGCAACATTCTACTGCCGTCCGCAAGATTCTAAAGCCGTCCGCAAGATTCTAAAGCCGGCCGCAAGATTCTAAAGCTGTCCGCAAGATTATGAAACTGGTTTGCAACATTCTAAAAGCATCCTGCAACATTCTAACGCCACCCACAAGATTCTAATACCACCCACAAGATTTTAAAACCATCCACAAGATTCTATAACCATCCACAAGATTCTAAAACCATCCACAAGATTCTAAAGCCACCCACAACATTCTAAAGCCATCCACAACATTCTAAAGCCATCCACAACATTCTAAAGCCATCCACAACATTCTAAAGCCATCCACAACATTCTAATACCACCCACAACATTCTAATACCACCCACAACATTCTAATACCACCCACAAGATTTTTAAACCAACCACAAGATTCTAAAAACATTCACAAGATTCTAAAACAATTCACAAGATTCTAAAACAATTCATAAGATTCTAAAACAATTCACAAGATTCTAAAACAGTCTTCAACATTCTAAAGCCGTCCGCAAGATTCTAAAGCCGTCCGCAAGATTCTAAAGCCGTCCGCAAGATTCTAAAGCCGTCCACAAGATTCTAAAGCCGTCCACAACATTCTGAAACTGTCTGCAACATTCTGAAACTGGTCTGCAATATTCTAAAACCATCCACAAGATTTTAAAACCATCCACAAGATTCTAAAACAGTCTGCAACATTCTAACGCCGTCCTCAAGATTCTAATACCATCCATAACATTCTAACGCCATCCACAAGATTCTAAAACTGTCTGCAACATTCTAAAGCCATCCTCAAGATTCTAATGCCACCCACAAGATTTTAAAGCCACCCACAAGATTCTAAAGCCACCCACAAGATTCTAAAGCCACCCACAAGATTCTAAAGCCACCCACAAGATTCTAAAGCCACCCACAAGATTCTAAAGCCACCCACAAGATTCTAAAGCCACCCACAACATTCTAAAGCCACCCACAACATTCTAAAGCCACCCACAACATTCTAAAGCCACCCACAACATTCTAAAGCCATCCACAACATTCTAAAGCCATCCACAACATTCTAAAGCCATCCACAACATTCTAATATCACCCACAAGATTTTAAAACCATTCACAAGATTCTAAAACCATTCACAAGATTCTAAAACCATTCACAAGATTCTAAAACCATTCACAAGATTCTAAAACCATTCACAAGATTCTAAAACAATTCACAAGATTCTAAAACAGTCTTCAACATTCTAAAGCCATCCTCAAGATTCTAATACCACCCACAAGATTCTAAAACCATCCACAAGATTCTATAACAATCCACAAGATTCTAAAACCATCCACAAGATTCTAAAACCACCCACAACATTCTAAAGCCATCCACAACATTCTAAAGCAATCCACAAGATTCTAATATCACCCACAAGATTTTAAAACCATCCAGAAGATTCTAAAACCATTCACAAGATTCTAAAACAATTCACAAGATTCTAAAACCATTCACAAGATTCTAAAACAATTCACAAGATTGTAAAACAGTCTTCAACATTCTAAAGCCATCCTCAAGATTCTAAAGCCGTCCACAAGATTCTAAAACTGCCTGCAAGGTTCTAAAACCATCTGCGACATTTTAAAACCATCCACAAGATTTTCAAACAGTCTGCAACATTCTAAAGCCATCCTCAAGATTCTAATACCACCCACAAGATTTTAAAGCCACCCACAAGATTTTAAAGCCACCCACAAGATTCTAAAGCCACCCACAAGATTCTAAAGCCACCCACAAGATTCTAAAGCCACCCACAAGATTCTAAAGCCACCCACAAGATTCTAAAGCCACCCACAAGATTCTAAAGCCACCCACAAGATTCTAAAGTCACCCACAACATTCGAAAACCATCCACAACATTCGAAAACCATCCACAACATTCTAAAGCCATCCTGCAACATTCTAAAGCCATCCACAACATTCTAAAGCCATCCACAACATTCTAAAGCTATCCTGCAACATTCTAAAGCCATCCACAACATTCTAAAGCCATCCACAACATTCTAAAGCCATCCTGAAACATTCTAAAGCCATCCACAACATTCTAAAGCCATCCACAACATTCTAATATCACCCACAAGATTTTAAAACCATTCACAAGATTCTAAAACCATTCACAAGATTCTAAAACAATTCACAAGATTCTAAAACAATTCACAAGATTCTAAAACAATTCACAAGATTCTAAAACAGTCTTCAACATTCTAAAGCCATCCTCAAGATTCTAAAGCCGGCCACAAGATTCTAAAACTGCCTGCAAGGTTCTAAAACCATCTGCGACATTTTAAAACCATCCACAAGATTTTCAAACAGTCTGCAACATTCTAAAGCCATCCTCAAGATTCTAATACCACCCACAAGATTTTAAAACCACCCACAAGATTCTAAAGCCACCCACAAGATTCTAAAGCCACCCACAAGATTCTAAAGCCACCCACAAGATTCTAAAGCCACCCACAAGATTCTAAAGCCACCCACAAGATTCTAAAGCCACCCACAAGATTCTAAAGCCACCCACAAGATTCTAAAGCCACCCACAAGATACTAAAGCCACTCACAAGATTCTAAAGCCACCCACAAGATTCTAAAGCCACCCACAACATTCGAAAACCATCCACAACATTCTAAAGCCATCCACAACATTCTAAAGCCATCCACAACATTCTAAAGCCATCCTGCAACATTCTAAAGCCATCCACAACATTCTAAAGCCATCCACAACATTCTAAAGCCATCCACAACATTCTAAAGCCATCCACAACATTCTAATATCACCCACAAGATTTTAAAACCATTCACAAGATTCTAAAACCATTCACAAGATTCTAAAACAATTCACAAGATTCTAAAACAATTCACAAGATTCTAAAACAATTCACAAGATTCTAAAACAGTCTTCAACATTCTAAAGCCATCCTCAAGATTTTAATACCACCCACAAGATTCTAAAACCATCCACAAGATTCTAAAACCACCCACAACATTCTAAAGCCATCCACAACATTCTAAAGCCATCCACAACATTCTAAAACCATTCACAAGATTCTAAAACAATTCACAAGATTCTAAAACCATTCACAAGATTCTAAAACAGTCTTCAACATTCTAAAGCCATCCTCAAGATTCTAAAGCCGGCCACAAGATTCTAAAACTGCCTGCAAGGTTCTAAAACCATCTGCGACATTTTAAAACCATCCACAAGATTTTCAAACAGTCTTCAACATTCTAAAGCCATCCTCAAGATTCTAATACCACCCACAAGATTTTAAAACCACCCACAAGATTCTAAAGCCACCCACAAGATTCTAAAGCCACCCACAAGATTCTAACGCCACCCACAAGATTCTAAAGCCACCCACAAGATTCTAAAACCATCCTGCAACATTCTAAAACCATCCTGCAACATTCTAAAGCCATCCTGCAACATTCTAAAACCATCCTGCAACATTCTAAAACCATCCTGCAACATTCTAAAGCCATCCTGCAACATTCTATAGCCATCCGCAACATTCTAAAGGCACCCACAAGATTCTAAAGCCGTCCACAAGATTCTAAAACTGCCTGCAAGGTTCTAAAACCATCTGCGACATTTTAAAACCATCCACAAGATTTTAAAACCATCCACAAGATTCTAAAACAGTCTGCAACATTCTAAAACTGTCTGCAAGATTCTAAAATAATCCACAGCATCATAAAATAACGGACCCCATTCTAACAGCTATAATATTTTAAATGACCAACATTCGTAAGTTTCGCATTTCTAAATAACTACCGCCTGAACAGTCGTTATTTCTTTAAAAAATAAATCACAACATCTGAAACTCAGCCCACTCCCCCGACCAAGGGCTCGGACACTTTACTCTCACAGATACGAACATTACTAGGACTGTGGCTCTTTCTCATTTCAATCTAATCCGCAGGACTGCAGCGGGCGCGATGTAATCCGGCAAATACTGACTGTTTCAGTGTGAGTTTGGCTGAGGAGCCGATGGAAGCGTCGTCCCCCGGGCGCGGAGAGTCTTTCACCGGCACACGGTCACCTGAACCGACTGGCTGATGTCCTGAATACTCCCAATATCTCCCCTCCCCTGGGCTGCCAAGTCACCGTGAGCAATGTGCCCTTGGTAAAGGCTTTAAACCGCACACGGGGGAGATTGGCATCCAATCGCAGGAATGATCCAAATATTTCAAGGTGACCGTCCCCAATATTACAATAACTCCGGAGAGGGGAGTGACAGAGGGTATCAGACAGTCACGGGGGGGAATCTATGTTACAGGGGAGATCTGGGGGGGGGTATCTGGGGTGTATTACAGGGCATCGGTCCCACAAATTGGGCAGATCATTATCCCGTTCTCTCTCCCTGTTTTATTTCGGATTCCCAGCGAATTAAGCAGCGAGGGCGGGGGCGAGGGTCGGCTATTCGGGATCGAGCGAATATCCGTGGCTCCGAACTGACAGTTCGATCGACCCGACCAACCGGCGCAAACCGGGAGCTTCCCCGGGCGAGAGACGAACCTTTTTGTGTGGCTGGTTTCCCCAAACCCCCAACAAGTTTCCGGCAGGTGAATGGAGGCAGGCGGCTGTGGGGGTAAAGGGGGGTGGGTCTAACGGGTGGGGGTGGTGGGGGTAAAGGGTGGTGGGGGTAACGGGGGGTGGGGTAACGGGTGGGGGTAACGGGTGGGGGTGGGGGTAACGGGTGGGGGTAACGGGGGGTAGGGGTAACGGGGGGTAGGGGTAACGGGTGGGGGTAACGGGTGGGAGTGGTGGGGGTAACGGGTGGGGGTAACGGGGGTGGGGGTAACGGGTGGTGGGGGTAACGGGTGGTGGGGGTGGGGGTAACGGGGAGTGGGGGTAACGGGTGGTGGGGGTGGGGGTAACGGGGGGTTGGGGTAACGGGTGGGGGTAACGGGGGTGGGTGTAACGGGTGGTGGGGGTAACGGGGGGTGGGGGTAACGGGGGTGGGGGTAACGGGGGTAACGGGTGGGGGTGGGGGTAACGCTGCTCCTGGTGTTCAGTGGCTGGAGACCATGTCGACTCTCGGGGATCTGAGGGGGGTGATGGTGGGAGTGGGGGTGGAATTGAGGGGTGGGGGGTAGAATCTCAGGAGCTGCTCCTGAAAAGTCGGAGTGGCTCTGGGACTAGGGGCAGTGAGCCCGGGACTCGGCTCTCACTCACTCACTCAGCCTTCCGCACAGCAACCAATTTGAACCCAGTCCTTCCCTCAGCAACTGAGCCTCTGAGATCTCACTGAGTGTGAACAGGGCTGGGCGGAGGGGAGAGAGAGAGAGAGACACACACACTTTCTGTAATTGGCCGCTCAGTTGCAACAAATCGAATACGTGAGTTAAAAAAATAACAACTTGCATTGATATAGCGCCCCTGCCGCAGCTTCAACATTTCAAAAGATGCTTCTTCGCAGGAGGAGCGTCAGTCCTGATTTTAAGAGGGGAGGGGAGGGGGGAGGAACCACACGTGGAAGGTATTTGGGCAAGTGTTGACCGAGGGCTGGCTCAGAGAGGTCAGCCTGAGTCCGAAAGGACAGGATTGGAGGGCATTAGGGGAAGGGGGAAGGGGGCAGCCCCAGGGTGGAGCGATCAGAATGAGGGATATGCAAAGTGACAGAATTGGAGGAGGGTGATTTTTTCCCCCCCCCTCAGGGTTGCACACAGCAGTGCCCTGGAGATTGATCAACAGCTCCTGAAGACTCCAGGCCAGCCCTGGAGGGTTGGCAACCCTCCCCTTGGGTGGGGCTGGGGTGGGGGGGGGAGGGGGACACAGGGAGGGGTGGAGGGATTTGAAAACAAGGAGGAGAATTTCACAATGGCTCTTTGGCTAAATTATCTGGCAGCAACTCCGCCTTTCCTTGGCTGCCATGGGGACCCGAGAGGTTGGAAGTCAGATGCAGCCACCCACAGTCGCACTGCTCCGCTCCCTGCACGTTGACTAATTAGAACATCTCAGTAATTTTCACATACACCAGCGACCAGCTGGCCTCACAGCCGGGAGACCCGGCACCAGCACTGTCTCCACAACACCTTCCCTTCCATGCTGGAGAGGTGAGCAGCTGCTCCCACCAACTCCAGCCAGTCACCGGTGATACCTCATCGCTCCTGGGTAGAAAGAGAGAGAGAGAGAGAGAGTGGCAGAACACAGGCACTTTGAAGCCTCCTTCTGGTTAAAATTAATTCATCCTCACAGCTGAAGGAAAGGACCGGAAGATTTAGGAAGCATCCGAAGTCAGACATGGAGCCACCCACAGATTGATTCATGTGCGTCCCATTTCCTGCAATCTATTATTGACACAGCACAGGAGGCCATTTGGCTCACCGAGTCTGCGCTAACCCCCTTGGGCAGGGCAATCCAGCCTATTCCCTCCACCCCCCTCCTTTCACACTGCACCTCTGCTATTTGTCTCAATTAAGTATTTATCCAAATCCCTTCTGAAGACTACGATTGAACCGATCTTCGTCACCCTATCAAGCAGTGCATTCCAAATTCTCACCACTCGCAGTGCAAAAAAAGTGTCCCTTCATGTCACCTCTGCTACTTTTGCCAACCACTTTGAATCTGTATCCCCTGGTTATTGACCCCACAGTTTCTCCTCATTACTTGATCTAAAACCCTCCATGATTATGAACACCGACCAAAGTTCTCTCCTCTGAAGAAAACATAGGAACAAAGGAGCAGGAGTAGGCCATTCAGCCCCTCGAGCCTGCTCTGCCACTCAACTAGATCATGGCTGATCATCTACCTCTTATGCCACCTTCCTGTGCTATCCCCGTACCCCTTGGTGTCATTGGAATCCAGAAATCTATCGACCTCTGTTTTAGACATTCTGAGCCTCCACAGGCCTCTGGGGTAGAGAATTCCAAAGATTCACCATCCTCTGAGTGAAGAAATTCCTCCTCATCTTAGTCCTAAATGGCTTGCCCCTTACCCTAAGGCTGTGTCCCCTGGTTCTAGACCCCCCCCCACCCCACCAGCCAGGGGGAACATCCTTCCTGCATCTACCCTGTTGAGTCCTGTAAGAATTTTGTACACTTCACCTCTCATTCTTCTAAACTCTAGAGAATACAGGCCCAGTCTCCTCAATCTTTCCCCATAGGACAATCCCGCCAAATCCCGTTTTCTCAAGTTTCTCTTGGTGACTGTAATCCCTCAACCTTGGAACCATTCCAATAAATTTCTTTTGTATCTGAATCATAGAACGGTTGCAACACAGAAGGGGGGGGGGGGGTGCCATTCGGCCCATTGTGTCTGTGCTGGCTGCCTTCAAGAACAATTCATCCAATCCCACTGCCCCAACTTTTCCCCATAATCTTGAAATTTTTTTTTTTTCCTTTTCAGATAATGATCCAATTCCCTCTTGAAAGCCTTGATTGAATCTGCCTCCAGCACACTCACAGGCAGTGCTTACCAGATCCTAACCACCCAGTGCAGGAAAAAGTTTTTCCTCATGTCGCCATTGCTTCTTCTCCAAGGATAACAGCCCCAGATTCTCCAGTCTATCCAAATAACTGCAGTTCCTCATCTCTGGAACCATTCTCGTGAATCTTTTCTGCATCCTCTCTAATGCCTTCGCGTTCTTCCTAAAGCGTAGTGCCCAGAACTAGACGCAATGCTCCATCTGAGGCCAAACCAGTGTTTTCTCAAGTTTAACATTACTTCCTTGTTTTTGTACTCTATGCCCCTATAGGTAAAGCCCAGGATGCCATTTGCTTCATTAAGCACTTTCTCCTGCACCTCCTTTAGAATTGTACCCTTCATTACCTCTCTCCATTCTTTCCACCAAAATGAATCACTTCACCTTTCTCCGCATTCAATTTCACCGGCCACTTGTCTGCTCATTCCACCAACCTGTCTATATGCTTTTGGTGTTTAACACTATCCTCCACACAATTCATAATACTTCCAAATTTTGTGTAAATTTTGAAATTGTGCCCTGTGCACCAAGGTCTAGGTCATTAATGTGTATCAGGAAGAGTAGGGGTCCTATCACTGACCCCTGGGAACTTGACTATAAACTTTCGTCCAGTGTGAAAAATATCTACTAACCACTGTTCCCTGTTTTTGATTGTTCAACCAGTTTCATATCCATATTGCTACTTTTCCTTTAATTCCAAGAGCTATAACTTTGCTCACAAGTCTGTTGTGTGGCACTTTATCAAATACCTTTTGGAAGTCTATGTACACCACATCAGCAGCATTACCCTCATCAACCTTCTCTGTTACCTCATCAAAATACTCCAGCAAGTTAGTTAAACATGATTTGCCCTTAATAAATCCATGCCAACTTGCCTAATTCATCCATATTTGCCCAAGTGACTATTAATTTGTCCCAAAAGTTTCTAAAAGCTTGCCCACCACCAAAGTTAAACTGACTGGCCTGCAGTTGTTGTGTTTATCCATACACACTTTCTTAAACAAGGATGTGACATTTGTAATTCTCCAGTCCTCTGGCACAACCCCTGTATCTAAGGATGATTGGAAGATTATGGCCAGGGCCACCACAATTTCCACCTTTACTTCTCTCTGTATCTCTGGATGCATCTCATCCGGGCCCTGGTGATTTACTAACTTTTAAGTACAGCCAGTCCATCTAATATCTCCTCTTCATCAAATTTTAACCCATCAATTGTCTCAACTACCTCTTCTTTCACTATGACCTGGGTGGCATTTTCTTCCTTGGTAAAAACAGGCACAAAGTATTCATTTAGTATCTCAACCATGTTCCAGCCTCCATGCGTAAAGCCCCTTTTAGGTGCCTATTGACCCCCACACCAAATTTTGCCACCAAGTTACTATTTATATGCTTATAGAAGACTTTTGGATTCTCTTTTATCTTAGCTGCCAGTCTCTTCTCACACTCTCTTTTTCTCTTATTTGGTTTTCAATTCCCCCCTTAATCTTCTATATTGAACCTGATTCCCAATTGTATTATCCATTGACATTTGTCATTTGCATCCTTATCTGCTTCATCTTACTCTCCATATCTCTTCACACCCCGCCTCATGGGATTTTATCTTGACTGTACCTGAACTATCTCCTCTTTAAAGGCAGCCCATTGTATAATTATAGTTTTTCCTGTCAATCTTTGACAGATTCATTCTTACCCCATTGAAGTTGGTTTTCCCCCAGTTAATCATCCTTACTCTGGATTGCTCATCATCCTTTTCCATAGCCAACCCAGACCTTATTATACAATGATCACTGTCCCCTAAATGCTCCCCTACTGACACTTGATCCACTTGACCCATGTCATTTCCCTGAACCAGAACCGGCAATGCCTCCTTATTCATTGGATAGGAAACATACTGATATAGAAAATTATCCCGAATACACTCTAGAATCTCTTCCCCATCTTGGCCCTTTACACTATTTGTACCCCAGTCTATATTGGGGTAATGTTAAAATCATATCTCTCAAAACTGAATTTTTCTTTTACAAAATGGAAGGACATGGCATGATCTGTACGTTTGGATGCTAACCTGGGACTTTTTTTTAAAAAGGTCATAAGTTCACCTTGGAACTGTCAACAAACAGGCCTCTTCCAAGAAATCACCTGACCTTTATGGTACTTGAGGAAAATCTGATCATTTGTTTTGAACTGCAATCACTTTAATTGATGAAAAAAAAAACTGAACAGGCAAAGTTTGGTAACTAGCTGGAAATCACATGAGAGAGAAAAACTGAAGTTGTGAACCTGTTGGTTTTGAAAGCAGTCTTGTTGGGGAACAAGCTGAGGAAGGAAGGCTACCCTAACTGGCTCCCTCTCTCTCTACCTTGCCTGCAAATGTGTGTAGCTATCAAACTGTATCCAGAGAACGCTCATCTGAGTGTAACTGTCCTGCATTTGGACCTAAAAAGCTGAGGCCAGTTGGTGAGAGTTTCCAGGTGCCCACCGGGACCAGTGGTCCATCTTCACACGAGGGAACTCCACGTCAACAGTGTCGAGACCCTGCGAACCTTATCCTTTACTTTATAATGTCCATCCTCCAAAGCCCATCTCTGCAGAGAGACTCTCTCTGTTTGTCCTTTGTTTGTCGGTGTGTGTGTGCTGGGGGAATTCTTTAGGAAGAGATAGATAGTTATGCTTCCTGATTACAATTGTGTGTTAGCCAGTACTTGCAACCTGTTAAAATAAATTCTGTTTTATAATAAACAATTCTTCTGAGTTTACTGAGAGAAGCCTGATTAAAGTCTCTTTTATTCTGGGCCCCAGTAGGGGAAACAGACAATTGGCTATTTTGGTGAGAAAATTAAACTTTTAAGTTAACAGTGTGGCCTGCGGAGTAGTGGGGCTGGATCATACATGCACTCCTCCCATCCTGGTTGTAGCAATAATTAAAGTCTATAACTACTTCATAACTCTTGCACTTCTCCAAAACTTTTCATATCTCTCCTAAGGCGTGGTTCGCACAATTGGATCCAGTACCCCAAAGGGAGCCAAGGTATTGTTTTATGTATGTTTGGTGCAACTTGCCGTATTCTATGGGCAGAATATTGCCATCGGCGTGCAGAGACGGGCCCGACACGCCAACGGTGAAATGATATGTGACGAGTTCGGGCGTGCGTTCTGACATCACCGCGCGTCATTTTGATATTTCGTTTGGCGGGCGCATGCCAGAGGTGGCTGCGCGCCTGCCGAAGTGTCAATGGCCTCTTTAGGCCATTAAAAAAGTAATTAAAATTGTTAACAATGCTGCCCGTTTAGCCTTAAGGTTGGTGGGGGGGGCAGGCGAAGAGCTCAGGCGGCCTTTGCGTTTTTCAGGAAACCTCATCCACGGGTGGGATGAGGTTTCCTGAAGGTTTTATAAAATCATTAAATAAGTATTGCAAAATGCTCAAACCTGTCCCGGCTCATGTGACACTGTCACATGAGGGGGGACATGTTTAAATCGTTTTTTACTTCATTCGTTGAAAAGTTTTATTATCAACTTAATCTCCCTGAGTGCAGCTCCGTGCCTCAGGGAGATTGCTGCGCTCTTTCACGCGCATGAACGAACGGGCGCAGGCCCCGACTCTCCCTCCTTCCCCCTGCCTGCACAGGTGAGCGCTACCGGCCGCGCGTTACGCTGGGCGGGACTTAACTGGCCCGCCCGCATAAAATGGCGGCGATCAGTTCCACACCCGCACCCTCCCCCACCCAGCCTGCCCATCGTAGGAAAGATTCTACCCCATGTCTCTATTTATAAAGCCCAGCACTCCATATGTTTTATTAACCGCATTGATAATCTGTCCTGTCACTATCATAAACATCCTCCGTTCTTGCACTCCATTTAAAATTGCACCATTTAACTTACATTGTCTCTGTTCATTATTCCTCCCAACGTGTATCACCTCACTTTCCTGCATTGAACTTCATATTCTCTTTTGATTCATTTATGGGATGTGGGCGTCGCTGGTGAGGGCTGCATTTATTACTCATCCATAATTGCCCCTTGAGAAGGTGGTGGTGAGCCGGCTTCCTGAACTGCTGCAGTCCCTGTGGTGTAGGTACACCCACAGTGCTGTTAGGGAGAGTGTTCCAGGATTTTGACCCGGTGATGATGGAGGAATTACGATGTCGTTCCAAGTCAGGATGCTGTGTGACTTGGAGGGAAGTTTGCAGCTGGTGGTCTTATACGAGGTGGTAGAGTTCATGGGTTTGGAAGGTACTGGCAAAGAAGACTTGGAGAGTTGCTGCAGTCCAACTTGTATATGGTACACACCGCTGCCACTGTGCATTGGTGGTGGAGGGAATAAATGCTTAAGGTGTGGATGGGGTGCTGATCAAGCGGGCTGCTTTGTCCTGGATGGGTTGGAGCTTCTTGAGTGTTGTTGGAGCTGCATTAATTCAGAAGATTATTTCACACTCCTGACTTGTGCCTTCTAGATGGTGGACAGGCTTTGGGGAGTCAGGAGGTGAGCTTCTTGCCACAGGATTCCTAGCCTCTGACCTGCCCTTGTAGCCACAGTATTTATGTGGCTAGTCCAGTTCAGTTTCTGGTCAATGGTAACCCCCAGGATGTTGATCGTGGGGGATTTAGTGATGGTAATTCCATTGAATGTCAAGAGGCAATGGTTGGATTCTCTCTTGCTGGAGATTGTCATTGCCTGGCATTTGTGTGGTGCGAATGTTACTTTTCATTTTTCAGCCCAAGCCTGAATGTTGTTCAGGTATTTCTGCATCTGAGCATGGACTGTTGCATGATTTGAAGAATTACGAATGACACTGAACACTATTCTGACTTTACGTTTGAAGGAAGGTCATTGATGAAGCAGCTGAAGATGGTTGGGCCTAGGACACTACCCTGAGGAACTCCTGCAGTGATGTCCTGAGACTGAGATGATTGACCTCCAACAACCACAACCATCTTCCTTTGTGTTCGGTATGACAAACACAGAGAAGTACCACATTGGGTTGTGAGACCAGATATCTCAGGGACACCTGTAAGCCTCAGATAAATAAAGTGGGAGCTCTATAATTCTGATCCCAACCCAGGAAAAAGGAGCAAGTCAGGTACTCTGTACTAGTCATGATTTAACCTCTGTTACCCAAGCTGTCTCTCACACCACCCTGACTAAAGCAAACCTGGCACAGTGGAGGCCTGAGGCAGTGTACAGGGACCAGAGACAAGTTCTCTGTAATAATCCAGTCAGGGTCCTGTGATATATTGTACAGCAGCCTCTCTGACGCCCTTCTGGGAAGTGTAAATAAAGTTTGTTGAACAACGGCTGCCTGCAGCTGAGTATGTGTTTGTCTTTTCTCAGTGCAATTACACAACAGGTCCCAAACGTTAGTCGATGGTTTTTGTTGGAAGCCAATGTCTCAGAGGGGAGTTTGAGAGCTGTATTCTCTCAAACACGTTGAGAGTGAGGAAGATCCCATGCTGTCTGAGCAGGAAGCTGTTGTCTAT
>NW_027597987.1:0-58180 GCF_964194155.1 Cetorhinus maximus
CAAGGAGATGTCGGGGGATCAACGGGCGGTCAGGGGATTCAAGGGGAGGTCGGGGGTTTCAAGTGGTGATTGGGGTTCAATGGGATGTCGTGGGTCAAGGGGAGGTCGGGGGTCAAGGGGTGGTCATTTGTCAAGTGGTTGTCGGAAGGATAAAGGGGAGAACGAAGGATCAAGGCGAGGTCGGCAGATCAAGCGGATGTCGGGGCATCAAGGGAAGGTCGGGGGTTTCTAGGGGTGGTTTGGGTTGAAGTGGATGTCAAGGGATCAAGGGGAGGTCGGGGGATGAAGGGGAGGTCGGGGGATGAAGGGGAGGTCGGGGGAGAAAGGGGAGGTCGGGGGATTAAGGTGAGGCCGGAGGATCAAGGGGAGGTCGGGGGATCAAGGGGATGTCGGGGGATCAAGGGGAGGTCGGGGGATCAAGGGGAGGTCGGGGGATCAAGGGGTGGTCGGGGGATCAAGGGGTGGTCGGGGGATCAAGGGGATGTCGGGGGATCAAGGGGAGTTCGGGGGATCAAGGGTAGGTCGGGGGATCAAGGGGAGTTCGGGGGATCAAGGGGAGTTCGGGGGATCAAGGGGTGTTCGGGGGATCAAGGGGAGGTTGGGGGATCAAGGGGAGGTCGAGAGATCAAGGGGATGTCGGGGCATCAAGGGGAGGTCGGGGGATCAAGGGGAGGTCGGGGGATCAAGGGGAGGTCGGGGCAACAAGGGGAGGTCGGGGCAACAAGGGGAGGTCGGGGCAACAAGGGGAGGTCGGGGCATCATGGGGTGGTCGGGGCATCAAGGGGAGGTCGGGGCATCAAGGGGTGGTTGGGGCATCAAGGGGTGGTCGGGGCATCAAGGGAATGTCGGGGCATCAAGGGGTGGACGGGGCATCAAGGCGAGGTCGGGGGATCAATGGGTAGTTGGGGGATCAAGGGAAGGTCGGGGGATCAACGGTTGGTCGGATGATCAAGGGGTGGTTGAGTGATCAAGGGGAGATCGGGTGATCATGGGGTGGTCGGGGGAACATCGAGAGGTCGGGGGATCAAGGAGATGTCGGGGGATCAACGGGCGGGCGGGGGATTCAAGGGGAGGTCGGGCGTTTCAAGGGGTGATTGGGGTTCAATGGGAGGTCGTGGGTCAAGGGGTGACCGGGGGTCAAGGGGTGGTCGGGGGATCAAGGGGAGGTCGGGGGATCAAGGGGAGTTCGGGGGTTCAAGGGGAGGTCGGGGGATCAAGGGGAGGTCGGGAGATCAAGGGGAGGTCGGGGGATCAATGGGAGGTCGGGGGATCAATGGGTGGTCGGGGGATCAATGGGAGGTCGGGGGATCAAGGGGAGGTCGGGGCATCAAGGGGATGTCGGGGCATCAAGGGGAGGTCGGGGCATCAAGGGGAGGTCGGGGCATCAAGGGGATGTCGGGGCATCAAGGGGAGGTCGGGGCATCAAGGGGAGGTCGGGGCATCAAGGGGAGTTCGGGGCATCAAGGGGAGGTCGGGGGATCAAGGGTTGGTCGGGTGATGAAGGGGAGGTCGGGTGATCAAGGGGTGGTTGGGGGAACATGGAGAGGTCGGGGGATCAAGGAGATGTCGGGGGATCAACGGGCGGTCAGGGGATTCAAGGGGAGGTCGGGGGTTTCAAGTGGTGATTGGGGTTCAATGGGATGTCGTGGGTCAAGGGGAGGTCGGGGGTCAAGGGACGGTCATTTGTCAAGGGGTTGTCGGAAGGATAAATGGGAGAACGAAGGATCAAGGCGAGGTCGGCAGATCAAGTGGATGTCGGGGCATCAAGGGAAGGTCGGGGGCTTCAAGGGGTGGTTGGGGTTGAAGTGGATGTCAAGGGATCAAGGGGAGGTCGGCGGTTGAAGGGGCGGTCGGGGGATGAAGGGGAGGTCGGGGGTTGAAGGGGAGGTCGGGTAATGAAGGGGTCTTCGGGGGATCAAGGGGAGGTCGGGGGATCAAGGTGAGGTCGGGGGATCAATGTGAGGACGGAGGATCAAGGGGAGTTCGGGGGATCAAGGGGAGGTCGGGGGATCAAGGGGAGGTCGGGGTTTCAAGGGGCGGACGGGGGATTAAGGGTAGGTCGGGGGATCAAGGGGTGGTCGGGGGATGAAGGGGAGGTCGGGGGATCAAGGGGTGGTCGGGGGATCAAGAGGAGGTCGGGGGATGAAGGGGAGGTCGGGTGATCAAGGGGATGTCGGGGGATCAAGGGGAGGTCGGGGGATCAAGGGGAGGTCGGGGATCAAGGGTAGGTTGGGGGTTCTAGGTGAGTTAGGGGTTTCCAACGGAAGTCGGGGGCTCATGGGGAGTTCGGAGGAACAAAGGGAAGTGGGGGGATCAAGGGATAGACGGGTGTTCAAGGGGAGATAGGGGGTGCAAGTGGAAGTCGGGGGATCAAGGGGATGTCGGGGCATCAAGGGGATGTCGGGGCATCAAGGGGATGTCGGGGCATCAAGGGGAGGTTGGGGCATCAAGGGGAGGTCGGCTGCTCAAGGGGTGGTCGGGGGATCAAGAGGAGGTCGGGGGATCAAGGGGAGGTCGGGGGATCAAGGGGAGGTCGGGGATCAAGTGTAGGTTGCGGGTTCAAGGTGAGTTAGAGGGTTCCAAGGGAAGTCGGGTGCTCATGGGGAGTTCGGAGGATCAAAGGGAAGTCGGGTGATCAAGGGATAGACGGGGGTTCAAGGGGAGATCGGGGGTTCAAGTGGAAGTCGGGGGATCAAGGGGTGGTCGGGGGATCAAGGGGAGGTCGGGGGATCAAGGGGGGTCGGGGGATCAAGGGGATGTCGGGCGATCAAGGGGAGGTCAGGAGATCAAGGGGCGGTTGGGGGATGAAGGGGAGGTCGGGGGATCAAGGGGAGGTCGGGGGATCAAGGGGAGGTCGGGGGATCAAGGGGTGTTCGGGGGATCAAGGGGAGGTTGGGGGATCAAGGGGAGGTCGAGAGATCAAGGGGATGTCGGGGGATCAAGTGGAGGTCGGGGGATCAAGGGGAGGTCGGGGCATCAAGGGAGGTCGGGGGATCAAGGGGAGTTCGGGGGTTCAAGGGGAATTCGGGGGATCAAGGGGAGGTCGGGGGTTCAAGGGGAGGTCGGGGGATCAAGGGGAGGTCGGGGGATCAAGGGGTGGTCGGGGGATCAAGGGGAGTTCGGGGGATCAAGGGGAATTCGGGGGTTCAAGGGGAATTCGGGGGATCAAGGGGAGGTCGGGGGATCAAGGAGATGTCGGGGGATCAACGGGCGGTCAGGGGATTCAAGGGGAGGTCGGGGGTTTCAAGTGGTGATTGGGGTTCAATGGGATGTCGTGGGTCAAGGGGAGGTCGGGGGTCAAGGGGTGGTCATTTGTCAAGTGGTTGTCGGAAGGATAAAGGGGAGAACGAAGGATCAAGGCGAGGTCGGCAGATCAAGCGGATGTCGGGGCATCAAGGGAAGGTCGGGGGTTTCTAGGGGTGGTTTGGGTTGAAGTGGATGTCAAGGGATCAAGGGGAGGTCGGGGGATGAAGGGGAGGTCGGGGGATGAAGGGGAGGTCGGGGATCAAGGGTAGGTTGGGGGTTCTAGGTGAGTTAGGGGTTTCCAACGGAAGTCGGGGGCTCATGGGGAGTTCGGAGGAACAAAGGGAAGTGGGGGGATCAAGGGATAGACGGGTGTTCAAGGGGAGATAGGGGGTGCAAGTGGAAGTCGGGGGATCAAGGGGATGTCGGGGCATCAAGGGGATGTCGGGGCATCAAGGGGATGTCGGGGCATCAAGGGGAGGTTGGGGCATCAAGGGGAGGTCGGCTGCTCAAGGGGTGGTCGGGGGATCAAGAGGAGGTCGGGGGATCAAGGGGAGGTCGGGGGATCAAGGGGAGGTCGGGGATCAAGTGTAGGTTGCGGGTTCAAGGTGAGTTAGAGGGTTCCAAGGGAAGTCGGGTGCTCATGGGGAGTTCGGAGGATCAAAGGGAAGTCGGGTGATCAAGGGATAGACGGGGGTTCAAGGGGAGATCGGGGGTTCAAGTGGAAGTCGGGGGATCAAGGGGTGGTCGGGGGATCAAGGGGAGGTCGGGGGATCAAGGGGGGTCGGGGGATCAAGGGGGGTCGGTGGATCAAGGGGATGTCGGGGGATCAAGGGGAGGTCAGGAGATCAAGGGGCGGTTGGGGGATCAAGGGGAGGTCGGGGGATCAAGGGGAGGTCGGGGCATCAAGGGAGGTCGGGGCATCAAGGGGAGGTTGGGGCATCAAGTGGAGGTCGGGGGATCAAGGGCAGGTCGGGGGATCATGGGGTGGTCGGGGGATCAAGGGGAGTTCGGGGGATCAAGGGGAGTTCGGGGGATCAAGGGGAATTCGGGGGATCAAGGGGGGGTCGGGGGGTCAAGGGGAGGTCGGGGGATCAAGGGGAGGTCGGGGGATCAAGGGGAGGTCGGGGGATCAAGGGGAGGTCGGGGCATCAAGGGGAGGTCAAGGCATCAAGGGGAGGTCGGGGGATCAAGGGTTGGTCGGGTGATGAAGGGGAGGTCGGGTGATCAAGGGGTGGTCGGGGGAACATGGAGAGGTCGGGGGATCAAGGAGATGTCGGGGGATCAACGGGCGGTCAGGGGATTCAAGGGGAGGTCGGGGGTTTCAAGTGGTGATTGGGGTTCAATGGGATGTCGTGGGTCAAGGGGAGGTCGGGGGTCAAGGGGTGGTCATTTGTCAAGTGGTTGTCGGAAGGATAAAGGGGAGAACGAAGGATCAAGGCGAGGTCGGCAGATCAAGCGGATGTCGGGGCATCAAGGGAAGGTCGGGGGTTTCTAGGGGTGGTTTGGGTTGAAGTGGATGTCAAGGGATCAAGGGGAGGTCGGGGGATGAAGGGGAGGTCGGGGGATGAAGGGGAGGTCGGGGGAGAAAGGGGAGGTCGGGGGATTAAGGTGAGGCCGGAGGATCAAGGGGAGGTCGGGGGATCAAGGGGATGTCGGGGGATCAAGGGGAGGTCGGGGGATCAAGGGGAGGTCGGGGGATCAAGGGGTGGTCGGGGGATCAAGGGGTGGTCGGGGGATCAAGGGGATGTCGGGGGATCAAGGGGAGTTCGGGGGATCAAGGGTAGGTCGGGGGATCAAGGGGAGTTCGGGGGATCAAGGGGAGTTCGGGGGATCAAGGGGTGTTCGGGGGATCAAGGGGAGGTTGGGGGATCAAGGGGAGGTCGAGAGATCAAGGGGATGTCGGGGCATCAAGGGGAGGTCGGGGGATCAAGGGGAGGTCGGGGGATCAAGGGGAGGTCGGGGCAACAAGGGGAGGTCGGGGCAACAAGGGGAGGTCGGGGCAACAAGGGGAGGTCGGGGCATCATGGGGTGGTCGGGGCATCAAGGGGAGGTCGGGGCATCAAGGGGTGGTTGGGGCATCAAGGGGTGGTCGGGGCATCAAGGGAATGTCGGGGCATCAAGGGGTGGACGGGGCATCAAGGCGAGGTCGGGGGATCAATGGGTAGTTGGGGGATCAAGGGAAGGTCGGGGGATCAACGGTTGGTCGGATGATCAAGGGGTGGTTGAGTGATCAAGGGGAGATCGGGTGATCATGGGGTGGTCGGGGGAACATCGAGAGGTCGGGGGATCAAGGAGATGTCGGGGGATCAACGGGCGGGCGGGGGATTCAAGGGGAGGTCGGGCGTTTCAAGGGGTGATTGGGGTTCAATGGGAGGTCGTGGGTCAAGGGGTGACCGGGGGTCAAGGGGTGGTCGGGGGATCAAGGGGAGGTCGGGGGATCAAGGGGAGTTCGGGGGTTCAAGGGGAGGTCGGGGGATCAAGGGGAGGTCGGGAGATCAAGGGGAGGTCGGGGGATCAATGGGAGGTCGGGGGATCAATGGGTGGTCGGGGGATCAATGGGAGGTCGGGGGATCAAGGGGAGGTCGGGGCATCAAGGGGATGTCGGGGCATCAAGGGGAGGTCGGGGCATCAAGGGGAGGTCGGGGCATCAAGGGGATGTCGGGGCATCAAGGGGAGGTCGGGGCATCAAGGGGAGGTCGGGGCATCAAGGGGAGTTCGGGGCATCAAGGGGAGGTCGGGGGATCAAGGGTTGGTCGGGTGATGAAGGGGAGGTCGGGTGATCAAGGGGTGGTTGGGGGAACATGGAGAGGTCGGGGGATCAAGGAGATGTCGGGGGATCAACGGGCGGTCAGGGGATTCAAGGGGAGGTCGGGGGTTTCAAGTGGTGATTGGGGTTCAATGGGATGTCGTGGGTCAAGGGGAGGTCGGGGGTCAAGGGACGGTCATTTGTCAAGGGGTTGTCGGAAGGATAAATGGGAGAACGAAGGATCAAGGCGAGGTCGGCAGATCAAGTGGATGTCGGGGCATCAAGGGAAGGTCGGGGGCTTCAAGGGGTGGTTGGGGTTGAAGTGGATGTCAAGGGATCAAGGGGAGGTCGGCGGTTGAAGGGGCGGTCGGGGGATGAAGGGGAGGTCGGGGGTTGAAGGGGAGGTCGGGTAATGAAGGGGTCTTCGGGGGATCAAGGGGAGGTCGGGGGATCAAGGTGAGGTCGGGGGATCAAGGTGAGGACGGAGGATCAAGGGGAGTTCGGGGGATCAAGGGGAGGTCGGGGGATCAAGGGGAGGTCGGGGTTTCAAGGGGCGGACGGGGGATTAAGGGTAGGTCGGGGGATCAAGGGGTGGTCGGGGGATGAAGGGGAGGTCGGGGGATCAAGGGGTGGTCGGGGGATCAAGAGGAGGTCGGGGGATGAAGGGGAGGTCGGGTGATCAAGGGGAGGTCGGGGGATCAAGGGGAGGTCGGGGGATCAAGGGGAGGTCGGGGATCAAGGGTAGGTTGGGGGTTCTAGGTGAGTTAGGGGTTTCCAACGGAAGTCGGGGGCTCATGGGGAGTTCGGAGGAACAAAGGGAAGTGGGGGGATCAAGGGATAGACGGGTGTTCAAGGGGAGATAGGGGGTGCAAGTGGAAGTCGGGGGATCAAGGGGATGTCGGGGCATCAAGGGGATGTTGGGGCATCAAGGGGATGTCGGGGCATCAAGGGGAGGATGGGGCATCAAGGGGAGGTCGGCGGCTCAAGGGGTGGTCGGGGGATCAAGAGGAGGTCGGGGGATCAAGGGGAGGTCGGGGGATCAAGGGGAGGTCGGGGATCAAGTGTAGGTTGCGGGTTCAAGGTGAGTTAGAGGGTTCCAAGGGAAGTCGGGTGCTCATGGGGAGTTCGGAGGATCAAAGGGAAGTCGGGTGATCAAGGGATAGACGGGGGTTCAAGGGGAGATCGGGGGTTCAAGTGGAAGTCGGGGGATCAAGGGGTGGTCGGGGGATCAAGGGGAGGTCGGGGGATCAAGGGGGGTCGGGGGATCAAGGGGATGTCGGGGGATCAAGGGGAGGTCAGGAGATCAAGGGGCGGTTGGGGGATGAAGGGGAGGTCGGGGGATCAAGGGGAGGTCGGGGGATCAAGGGGAGGTCGGGGGATCAAGGGGTGTTCGGGGGATCAAGGGGAGGTTGGGGGATCAAGGGGAGGTCGAGAGATCAAGGGGATGTCGGGGGATCAAGTGGAGGTCGGGGGATCAAGGGGAGGTCGGGGCATCAAGGGAGGTCGGGGGATCAAGGGGAGTTCGGGGGTTCAAGGGGAATTCGGGGGATCAAGGGGAGGTCGGGGGTTCAAGGGGAGGTCGGGGGATCAAGGGGAGGTCGGGGGATCAAGGGGTGGTCGGGGGATCAAGGGGAGTTCGGGGGATCAAGGGGAGTTCGGGGGTTCAAGGGGAATTCGGGGGATCAAGGGGAGGTCGGGGGATCAAGGGGAGGTCGGGGGATCAAGGGGAGGTCGGGGTATCAAGGGGATGTCGGGGGATCAAGGGGAGTTCGGGGGATCAAGGGGAGGTCGGGGGATCAAGGGGAGGTCGGGGGATCAAGAGGAGGTCGGGGAATCAAGGGGAGGTCGGGGGATCAAGGGGAGTTCCGGGGTTCAAGGGGTGGTCGGGGGTTCAAGGGGAGGTCGGGGCATCAAGGGGAGGTCGGTGCATCAAGGGGAGGTTGAGGCATCAAGGGGAGGCCGGGGCATCAAGGGGAGGTCGGGGCATCAAGGGGTGGTGGGGGCATCAAGGGGAGGGCGGGGGATCAAGGGGAAGTCGGGGCACCAAGGGGAGGTCGGGGCATCAAGGGGAGGTCGGGGGATCAAGGAGAGGTCGGGGGATCAAGGAGATGTCGGGGGATCAACGGGCGGTCGGTGGTTTCAAGGGGAGGTCGGGCGTTTCAAGTGGTGATTGGGGTTCAATGGGAGGTCGTGGGTCAAGGGGAGTTCGGGGGATCAAAGGGAGGTCGGGGGATCAAGGGGTGGTCGGGGGATCAAGGAGTGGTCGGGTGATCAAGAGGAGTTTGGTGTATCAAGGGGTGGTCGAGGGGTCAAGGGGTGGGCGGGAGATCAAGGGGTCGTCGGGGGATCAAGGGGTGGTCGGGGGATTAAGGGGAGGGCGGGGCATCAAGGGGTGGTCGGGGGATCAAGGGGTGGTCGGGGGATCAAGAGGAGGTCGGGGAATCAAGGGGAGGTCGGGGGATCAAGGGGAGTTCCGGGGTTCAAGGGGTGGTCGGGGGTTCAAGGGGAGGTCGGGGCATCAAGGGGAGGTCGGTGCATCAAGGGGAGGTTGGGGCATCAAGGGGAGGCCGGGGCATCAAGGGGAGGTCGGGGCATCAAGGGGTGGTGGGGGCATCAAGGGGAGGGCGGGGGATCAAGGGGAAGTCGGGGCACCAAGGGGAGGTCAAGGCATCAAGGGGTGGTCAGGGCATCAAGAGTTGGTCGGGTGATCAAGGGGAGGTCGGGTGATCAAGGGGAGGTCGGGTGATCAAGTGGTGGTCGGGGGAACATGGAGAGGTCGGGGGATCAAGGAGATGTCGGGGGATCAACGGGCAGTCAGGGGATTCAAGGGGAGATCGGGGGATTCAAGTGGTGATTGGGGTTCAATGGGTGGTCGTGGGTCAAGTGGAGGTCGGGGTATCGAGGGGAGGTCGGGGGATCAAGGGGAGGTCGGGGGATCAATGGGAGTTCGGGGGATCAATGGGAGGTCTGGGGATCAAGAGGAGGTCGGGGGATGAAGGGGAGGTCGGGGGATCAAGGGGAAGTCGGGGGATCAAGGGGTGGTCGGGGGATTACGGGGAGGTCGGGGGATCAAGGAGAGGTCGGGGGATCAAGGAGATGTCGGGGGATCAACGGGCGGTCGGTGGATTCAAGGGGAGGTCGGGCGTTTCAAGGCGTGATTGGGGTTCAATGGGAGGTCGTGGGTCAAGGGGAGTTCGGGGGATCAATGGGGGTCGGGGGATCAAGGGGTGGTCGGGGGATCAAGGAGTGGTCGGGTGATCAAGAGGAGTTTGGTGTATCAAGGGGTGGTCGAGGGGTCAAGGGGAGGGCGGGAGATCAAGGGGTCGTCGGGGGATCAAGGGGTGGTCGGGGGATTAAGGGGAGGGCGGGGCATCAAGGGGTGGTAGGGGGATCAAGGGGTGGTCGGGGGATCAAGAGGAGGTCGGGGAATCAAGGGGAGGTCGGGGGATCAAGGGGAGTTCCGGGGTTCAAGGGGTGGTCGGGGGTTCAAGGGGAGGTCGGGGCATCAAGGGGAGGTCGGGGCATCAAGGGGAGGTTGGGGCATCAAGGGGAGGCCGGGGCATCAAGGGGTGGTCGGGGCATCAAGGGGTGGTGGGGGCATCAAGGGGAGGGCGGGGGATCAAGGGGAAGTCGGGGCACCAAGGGGAGGTCGGGGCATCAAGGGGTGGTCAGGGCATCAAGAGTTGGTCGGGTGATCAAGCGGAGGTCGGGTGATGAAGGGGAGGTCGGGTGATCAAGGGGTGGTCGGGGAAACATGGAGAGGTCGGGGGATCAAGGAGATGTCGGGGGATCAACGGGCAGTCAGGGGATTCAAGGGGAGATCGGGGGATTCAAGTGGTGATTGGGGTTCAATGGGAGGTCGTGGGTCAAGTGGAGGTCGGGGGTCAAGGGGATGTCGTTTGTCAAGGGGATGTCGGAAGGATCAAGGGGAGAACGGAGGATCAAGGGGAGGTCGGCAGATCAAGCGAATGTCGCGGCATCAAGGGAAGGTCGGGGGTTTCAAGGGGTTGTTGGGGTAGAAGTGGATGTCAACGGATCAAGGGGAGGTCGGGGGATGAAGGGGAGGTCGGGGGATGAAGGGGATGTCGGGGGATAAAGGGGTGGTCGGTGTTGAAGGGGAGGTCGAGGAATGAAGGGGAGATTGGGGGAGCAAGGGGAGGTCGGGGGATCAAGGGGAGGTCGGGGGATCAAGGGGAGGTCGGAGTATCAAGGGGAGGTTGGGGGATGAACGGGAGGTCGGGGTTTGAAGGGTGGACGCGGGATGAAGGGGAGGTCGGGGTATCGAGGGGAGGTCGGGGGATCAAGGGGAGGTCGGGGGATCAATGGGAGGTCGGGGGATCAAGGGGAGGTCTGGGGATCAAGAGGAAGTCGGGGGATGAAGGGGAGGTCGGGTGATCATGGGGAGGTCGGGGGATCAAGGGGAGGTCGGGGGATCAAGGGGAGGGCGGGGCATCAAGGGGAAGTCGGGGCATCAAGGGGAGGTCGGGGCTTCAAGTGGAGGTCGGGGCATCAAGGGGATGTCGGGGCATCAAGGGGACGTCGGGGCATCAAGGGGTGGGCGGGGGATCAAGGGGAAGTCGGGGCATCAAGGGGAGGTCGGGGCATCAAGGGGAGGTCGGGGCATCAAGGGGTGGTCGGGGGATCAAGGGGTGGTCGGGGGATCAAGAGGAGGTCGGGGAATCAAGGGGAGGTCGGGGGATCAAAGGGAGTTCCGGGGTTCAAGGGGTGGTCGGGGGTTCAAGGGGAGGTCGGGGCATCAAGGGGAGGTCGGTGCATCAAGGGGAGGTTGGGGCATCAAGGGGAGGCCGGGGCATCAAGGGGAATTCAGGGCATCAAGGGGTGGTGGGGGCATCAAGGGGTGGTCGGGGGATTATGGGGAGGTCGGGGGATCAAGGAGAGGTCGGGGGATCAAGGAGATGTCGGGGGATCAACGGGCGGTCGGTGGATTCAAGGGGAGGTCGGGCGTTTCAAGGGGTGATTGGTGTTCAATGGGAGGTCGTGGGTCAAGGGTAGTTCGGGGATCAAAGGGAGGTCGGGGGATCAAGGGGTGGTCGGGGAATCAAGGAGTGGTCGGGTGATCAAGAGGAGTTTGGTGTATCAAGGGGTGGTCGAGGGGTCAAGGGGAGGGCGGGAGATCAAGGGGTCGTCGGGGGATCAAGGGGTGGTCGGGGGATTAAGGGGAGGGCGGGGCATCAAGGGGTGGTCGGGGGATCAAGGGGTGGTCGGGGGATCAAGAGGAGGTCGGGGAATCAAGGGGAGGTCGGGGGATCAAGGGGAGTTCCGTGGTTCAAGGGGTGGTCGGGGGTTCAAGGGGAGGTCGGGGGATCAAGGGGAGGTCGGTGCATCAAGGGGAGGTTGGGGCATCAAGGGGAGGCCGGGGCATCAAGGGGAGGTCGGGGCATCAAGGGGTGGTGGGGGCATCAAGGGGAGGGTGGGGGATCAAGGGGAAGTCGGGGCACCAAGGGGAGGTCGGGGCATCAAGGGGTGGTCAGGGCATCAAGAGTTGGTCGGGTGATCAAGGGGTGGTCGGGGGATCAAGGGGAGGTCGGGGGTTGAAGGGGTGGTCGGGGGATCAAGGGGAGGTCGGGGGATCAAGGGGAGGTCGGGGGATCAAGGGGAGGTCGGGTGATCATGGGGAGGTCGGGGGATCAAGGGGAGGTCGGGGGATCAAGGGGAGGGCGGGGCATCAAGGGGAAGTCGGGGCATCAAGGGGAGGTCGGGGCTTCAAGTGGAGGTCGGGGCATCAAGGGGATGTCGGGGCATCAAGGGGACGTCGGGGCATCAAGGGGAGGGCGGGGGATCAAGGGGAAGTCGGGGCATCAAGGGGAGGTCGGGGCATCAAGGGGAGGTCGGGGCATCAAGGGGAGGTCGTGGCATCAAGGGGTGGTCGGGGGATCAAGGGGTGGTCGGGGGATCAAGAGGAGGTCGGGGGATGAAAGGGAGGTCGGGGGATCAAGGGGAGGTCGGGGGATCAAGGGGAGGTCGGGGGATCAAGGGGAGGTCGGGGATCAAGGTTAGGTTGGGGGTTCAATGTGAGTTAGAGGGTTCCAAGGGAAGTCGGGGGCTCATGGGGAGTTCGGAAATCAAAGGGAAGTCGGGGGATCAAGGGATAGACGGGGGTTCAAGGGGAGATCGGGGGTTCAAGTGGAAGTCGGGGGATCAAGGGGAGGTCGGGGGATCAAGGGGAGGTCGGGGGATCAAGGGAGGTCGGGGGATCAAGGGGATGTCGGGGGATCAAGCTGAGGTCGGGAGATCAAGGGGCGGTTGGGGGATCAAGGGGAGGTCGGGGGATCAACCATTGGTCGGATGACCAAGGGGTGGTTGGGTGATCGTGGGGTGGTCGGGGGAACATCGAGAGGTCGGGGGATCAAGGAGATGTCGGGGGATCAACGGGCTGTCGGGGCATTCAAGGGGAGGTCGGGGGTTTCTGGGGGTGATTGGGGTTCAATGGGAGGTCGTGGGTCAAGGGGAGGTCGGGGGTCAAGGGGAGGTCGTTTGTCAAGGGGATGTCGGAAGGATCAAGGGGAGAACGGAGGATCAAGGGGAAGTTGGCAGATCAAGCGGATGTCGGGGCATCAAGGGAAGCTTGGGGGTTTCAAGGGGTGGTTGGGTTTGAAGTGGATGTCAAGGGATGAAGGGGAGGTCGGGGGATGAAGGGGTGGTCGGGGGATGCAGGGGTGGTCGTGGGATGAAGGGGAGGTCGGGGGATGAAGGGGAGGTCGGGGGAGAAAGGGGAGGTCGGGGGATGAAGGGGAGGTCGGAGGATCAAGGGGTGGTCGGGGGATCAAGGGGAGGTCGGGGGATCAAGGGGAGGTCGGGGGATCAAGGGGAGGTCGGGGGATCAAGGGGTGGTCGGGGGATCAAGGGGATGTCGGGGGATCAAGGGGAGTTCGGGGGATCAAGGGGAGGTCGGGGGATCAAGGGGAGGTCGGGGCATCAAGGGGAGGTCGGGGCATCAAGGGGAGGTCGGGGCATCAAGGGGAGGTCGGGGCATCAAGGGGAGGTCGGGGCATCAAGGTGTGGTGGGGGCATCAAGGTGTGGTGGGGGCATCAAGGGGAGGGCGGGGGATCAAGGGGAAGTCGGGGCACCAAGGGGAGGTCGGGGCATCAAGGGGAGGTCAGGGCATCAAGAGTTGGTCGGGTGATCAAGGGGTGGTCGGGTGATGAAGGGGAGGTCGGGTGATCAAGGGGTGGTCGGGGGAACATGGAGAGGTCGGGGGATCAAGGAGATGTCGGGGGATCAAGGGGCAGTCAGGGGATTCAAGGGGAGGTCGGGGGATTCAAGTGGTGATTGGGGTTCAATGGGAGGTCGTGGGTCAAGTGGAGGTCGGGGGTCAAGGGGATGTCGTTTGTCTAGGGGATGTCGGAAGGATCAAGGGGAGAACGGAGGATCAAGGGGAGGTCGGCAGATCAAGCGGATGTCGGGGCATCAAGGGAAGGTCGGGGGTTTCAAGGGGTGGTTGGGGTTGAAGTGGATGTCAAGGGGTCAAGGGGAGGTCGGGGGATGAAGGGGAGGTCGGGGGATGAAGGGGAGGTCGGGGGATGAAGGGGATGTCGGGGGATGAAGGGGTGGTCGGTGTTGAAGGGGAGTTCGGGGAACGAAGGGGAGGTCGGGGGATCAAGGGGAGGTCGGGGGATCAATGGGATGTCGGGGGATCAAGGGGAGGTCGGGAGATCAAGAGGAGGTCGGGGGATGAAGTGGAGGTCGGGGGATCAAGGGGAGGTCGGGGGATCAAGGGGTATTCGGGGGATTCAAGGGGAGGTCGGGCATTTCAAGGGGTGATTGGGGTTCAATGGGAGGTCGTGGGTCAAGGGGAGGTCGGGGGATCAAGGGGAGGTCGGGGGATCAAGGGGTGGTCGGGGGATCAAGGAGAGGTCGGGGGATCAAGAGGAGTTTGGGGTATCAAGGGGAGGTCGGGGGATCAAGGGGAGGTCGGGAGATCAAGGGGTGGTCGGGGGATCAAGGGGTGGTCGGGGGATCAAGGGGATGTCGGGGCATCAAGGGGAGGTCGGGGCATCAAGAGGAGGTCGGGGGATCAAGGGTTGGTCGGGTGATCAAGGGAAGGTCGGGTGATCAAGGGAAGGTCGGGTGATCAAGGGGTGGTCGGGGGAACATGGAGAGGTCGGGGGATCATGGAGATGTCGGGGGATCAACGGGCGGTCAGGGGATTCTAGGGTAGGTCGGGGGTTTCAAGTGGTGATTGGGATTCAATGGGAGGTCGTGGGTCAAGGGGAGGTCGGGGGTCAAGGGGCAGTCGTTTGTCAAGGGGATGTCGGAAGGATCAAGGGGAGAACGAAGGATCAAGGGGAGGTCGGCAGATCAAGTGGATGTCGGGGCATCAAGGGAAGGTCGGGGGTTTCAAGGGGTGGTTGGGGTTGAAGTGGATGTCAAGGGATCAAGGGGAGGTCGGGGGTTGAAGGGGCGGTCGGGGGATGAATGGGAGGTCGGGGGTTGAAGGGGAGGTCGGGGTATGAAGGGGAGTTCGGGGGATCAAGGGGAATTCGGGGGATCAAGTTGAGGTCGGGGGATCAAGGTGAGGTCGGAGGATCAAGGGGAGGTCGGGGGATGAAGGGGAGGTCGTGGGATGACGGGGAGGTCGGGGGATCAAGGGGAGGTCGGGGGATCAAGAGCAGGTCGGGGGTTGAAGGAGTGGTCGGGGGATGAAGGGGAGGTCGGGGAATCAAAGGGAGGTCGGGGGATCAAGGGGAGGTCGGGGCATCAAGGGGAGGTCCGGGCATCAAGGGGAGGGCGGGGGTCAAGCGGAGGTCGGGAGATCAAGGGGAGGTCGGGTGATCAAGTGGATGTCGGGGCATCAAGGGAAGGTCGGGGGTTTCAAGGGGTGGTCGGGGTTGAAGTGTATGTCAAGGGCTCAAGGGGAGGTCGGAGGTTGAAGGGGCGGTCGGGTGATGAAGGGGAGGTCGGGGGTTGAAGCTGAGGTCGGGGTATGAAGGGGAGTTCGGGGGATCAAGGGGCGGTCAGGCGATCAAGTTGAGGTCGGGCGATCAAGGTGAGGTCGGAGGATCAAGGGGAGGTCGGGGGATCAAGGGGAGGTCGGGGGATCAAGGGGAGGTCGGGGGTTGAAGGGGTGGTCGGGGGATCAAGGGGAGGTCGGGGGATCAAGGGGAGGTCGGGGGATCATGGGGATTTCGGGGGATCAAGGGGAGGTCGGGGGATCAAGGGGAGTGCGGGGCATCAAGGGGAAGTCGGGGCATCAAGGGGTCGTCGGGGCTTCAAGTGGAGGTCGGGGCATCAACGGGATGTCGCGGCATCTAGGGGAGGTCCGGGCATCAAGGGGAGGGCGGGGGATCAAGGGGAAGTCGGGGCATCAAGGGGAGGTCGAGGCATCAAGGGGATGTCGGGGGATCAAGGGTTGGTCGGGTGATCAAGGGAAGGTCGGGTGATCAAGGGAAGGTCGGGTGATCAAGGGGTGGACGGGGGAACATGGAGAGGTCGGGGGATCAAGGAGATGTCGGGGGATCAACGGGCGGTCAGGGGATTCAAGGGTAGGTCGGGGGTTTCAAGTGGTGATTGGGGTTCAATGGGAGGTCGTGGGTCAAGTGGAGGTCGGGGGTCAAGGGGATGTCGTTTGTCAAGGGGATGTCGGAAGGATCAAGGGGAGAACGGAGGATCAAGGGGAGGTCGGCAGATCAAGCGAATGTCGCGGCATCAAGGGAAGGTCGGGGGTTTCAAGGGGTGGTTGGGGTAGAAGTGGATGTCAACGGATCAAGGGGAGGTCGGGGGATGAAGGGGAGGTCGGGGGATGAAGGGGATGTCGGGGTATAAAGGGGTGGTCGGTGTTGAAGGGGAGGTCGAGGAATGAAGGGGAGATTGGGGGAGCAAGGGGAGGTCGGGGGATCAAGGGGAGGTCGGGGGATCAAGGGGAGGTCGGAGTATCAAGGGGAGGTTGGGGGATGAACGGGAGGTCGGGGTTTGAAGGGGTGGACGCGGGATGAAGGGGTGGTCGGGGTATCGAGGGGTGGTCGGGGGATCAAGGGGAGGTCGGGGGATCAATGGGAGGTCGGGGGATCAAGGGGAGGTCTGGGGATCAAGAGGAAGTCGGGGGATGAAGGGGAGGTCGGGTGATCATGGGGAGGTCGGGGGATCAAGGGGAGGTCGGGGGATCAAGGGGAGGGCGGGGCATCAAGGGGAAGTCGGGGCATCAAGGGAAGGTCGGGGCTTCAAGTGGAGGTCGGGGCATCAAGGGAATGTCGGGGCATCAAGGGGACGTCGGGGCATCAAGGGGTGGGCGGGGGATCAAGGGGAAGTCGGGGCATCAAGGGGAGGTCGGGGCATCAAGGGGAGGTCGGGGCATCAAGGGGTGGTCGGGGGATCAAGGGGCGGTCGGGGGATCAAGAGGAGGTCGGGGAATCAAGGGGAGGTCGGGGGATCAAGGGGAGTTCCGGGGTTCAAGGGGTGGTCGGGGGTTCAAGGGGAGGTCGGGGCATCAAGGGGAGGTCGGTGCATCAAGGGGAGGTTGGGGCATCAAGGGGAGGCCGGGGCATCAAGGGGAATTCAGGGCATCAAGGGGTGGTGGGGGCATCAAGGGGTGGTCGGGGGATTAAGGGGCGGTCGGGGGATCAAGGAGAGGTCGGGGGATCAAGGAGATGTCGGGGGATCAACGGGCGGTCGGTGGATTCAAGGGGAGGTCGGGCGTTTCAAGGGGTGATTGGGGTTCAATGGGAGGTCGTGGGTCAAGGGGAGTTCGGGGATCAAAGGGAGGTCGGGGGATCAAGGGGTGGTCGGGGGATCAAGGAGTGGTCGGGTGATCAAGAGGAGTTTGGTGTATCAAGGGGTGGTCGAGGGGTCAAGGGGAGGGCGGGAGATCAAGGGGTCGTCGGGGGATCAAGGGGTGGTCGGGGGATTAAGGGGAGGGCGGGGCATCAAGGGGTGGTCGGGGGATCAAGGGGTGGTCGGGGGATCAAGAGGAGGTCGGGGAATCAAGGGGAGGTCGGGGGATCAAGGGGAGGTCGGGGGTTGAAGGGGTGGTCGGGGGATCAAGGGGAGGTCGGGGGATCAAGGGGAGGTCGGGTGATCATGGGGAGGTCGGGGGATCAAGGGGAGGTCGGGGGATCAAGGGGAGGGCGGGGCATCAAGGGGAAGTCGGGGCATCAAGGGGAGGTCGGGGCTTCAAGTGGAGGTCGGGGCATCAAGGGGATGTCGGGGCATCAAGGGGACGTCGGGGCATCAAGGGGAGGGCGGGGGATCAAGGGGAAGTCGGGGCATCAAGGGGAGGTCGGGGCATCAAGGGGAGGTCGGGGCATCAAGGGGTGGTCGGGGGATCAAGGGGTGGTCGGGGGATCAAGAGGAGGTCGGGGGCTGAAAGGGAGGTCGGGGGATCAAGGGGAGGTCGGGGGATCAAGGGGAGGTCGGGGGATCAAGGGGAGGTCGGGGATCAAGGTTAGGTTGGGGGTTCAATGTGAGTTAGAGGGTTCCAAGGGAAGTCGGGGGCTCATGGGGAGTTCGGAAATCAAAGGGAAGTCGGGGGATCAAGGGATAGACGGGGGTTCAAGGGGAGATCGGGGGTTCAAGTGGAAGTCGGGGGATCAAGGGGAGGTCGGGGGATCAAGGGGAGGTCGGGGGATCAAGGGGGGTCGGGGGATCAAGGGGATGTCGGGGGATCAAGCTGAGGTCGGGAGATCAAGGGGCGGTTGGGGGATCAAGGGGAGGTCGGGGGATCAACCATTGGTCGGATGACCAAGGGGTGGTTGGGTGATCGTGGGGTGGTCGGGGGAACATCGAGAGGTCGGGGGATCAAGGAGATGTCGGGGGATCAACGGGCTGTCGGGGCATTCAAGGGGAGGTCGGGGGTTTCTGGGGGTGATTGGGGTTCAATGGGAGGTCGTGGGTCAAGGGGAGGTCGGGGGTCAAGGGGAGGTCGTTTGTCAAGGGGATGTCGGAAGGATCAAGGGGAGAACGAAGGATCAAGGGGAAGTTGGCAGATCAAGCGGATGTCGGGGCATCAAGGGAAGGTTGGGGGTTTCAAGGGGTGGTTGGGTTTGAAGTGGATGTCAAGGGATGAAGGGGAGGTCGGGGGATGAAGGGGTGGTCGGGGGATGCAGGGGAGGTCCTGGGATGAAGGGGAGGTCGGGGGATGAAGGGGAGGTCGGGGGAGAAAGGGGAGGTCGGGGGATGAAGGGGAGGTCGGAGGATCAAGGGGTGGTCGGGGGATCAAGGGGAGGTCGGGGGATCAAGGGGAGGTCGGGGGATCAAGGGGCGGTCGGGGGATCAAGGGGTGGTCGGGGGATCAAGGGGATGTCGGGGGGTCAAGGGGAGGTCGGGGGATCAAGGGGAGGTCGGTGGATCAAGGGGAGGTCGGGGCATCAAGGGGAGGTCGGGGCATCAAGGGGAGGTCGGGGCATCAAGGGGAGGTCGGGGCATCAAGGGGAGGTCGGGGCATCAAGGGGAGGTCGGGGCATCAAGGTGTGGTGGGGGCATCAAGGGGAGGGCGGGGGATCAAGGGGAAGTCGGGGCACCAAGGGGAGGTCGGGGCATCAAGGGGAGGTCAGGGCATCAAGAGTTGGTCGGGTGATCAAGGGGAGGTCGGGTGATCAAGGGGAGGTCGGGTGATCAAGGGGTGGTCGGGGGAACATGGAGAGGTCGGGGGATCAAGGAGATGTCGGGGGATCAAGGGGCAGTCAGGGGATTCAAGGGGAGGTCGGGGGATTCAAGTGGTGATTGGGGTTCAATGGGAGGTCGTGGGTCAAGTGGAGGTCGGGGGTCAAGGGGATGTCGTTTGTCTAGGGGATGTCGGAAGGATCAAGGGGAGAACGGAGGATCAAGGGGAGGTCGGCAGATCAAGCGGATGTCGGGGCATCAAGGGAAGGTCGGGGGTTTCAAGGGGTGGTTGGGGTTGAAGTGGATGTCAAGGGGTCAAGGGGAGGTCGGGGGATGAAGGGGAGGTCGGGGGATGAAGGGGAGGTCGGGGGATGAAGGGGATGTCGGGGGATGAAGGGGTGGTCGGTGTTGAAGGGGAGTTCGGGGAACGAAGGGGAGGTCGGGGGATCAAGGGGAGGTCGGGGGATCAATGGGATGTCGGGGGATCAAGGGGAGGTCGGGAGATCAAGAGGAGGTCGGGGGATGAAGTGGAGGTCGGGGGATCAAGGGGAGGTCGGGGGATCAAGGGGTATTCGGGGGATTCAAGGGGAGGTCGGGCATTTCAAGGGGTGATTGGGGTTCAATGGGAGGTCGTGGGTCAAGGGGAGGTCGGGGGATCAAGGGGAGGTCGGGGGATCAAGGGGTGGTCGGGGGATCAAGGAGAGGTCGGGGGATCAAGAGGAGTTTGGGGTATCAAGGGGAGGTCGGGGGATCAAGGGGAGGTCGGGAGATCAAGGGGTGGTCGGGGGATCAAGGGGTGGTCGGGGGATCAAGGGGATGTCGGGGCATCAAGGGGATGTCGGGGCATCAAGGGGAGGGCGTGGGATCAAGGGGAAGTCGGGGCATCAAGGGGAGGTCGGGGCATCAAGAGGAGGTCGGGGGATCAAGGGTTGGTCGGGTGATCAAGGGAAGGTCGGGTGATCAAGGGAAGGTCGGGTGATCAAGGGGTGGTCGGGGGAACATGGAGAGGTCGGGGGATCATGGAGATGTCGGGGGATCAACGGGCGGTCAGGGGATTCTAGGGTAGGTCGGGGGTTTCAAGTGGTGATTGGGATTCAATGGGAGGTCGTGGGTCAAGGGGAGGTCGGGGGTCAAGGGGCAGTCGTTTGTCAAGGGGATGTCGGAAGGATCAAGGGGAGAACGAAGGATCAAGGGGAGGTCGGCAGATCAAGTGGATGTCGGGGCATCAAGGGAAGGTCGGGGGTTTCAAGGGGTGGTTGGGGTTGAAGTGGATGTCAAGGGATCAAGGGGAGGTCGGGGGTTGAAGGGGCGGTCGGGGGATGAATGGGAGGTCGGGGGTTGAAGGGGAGGTCGGGGTATGAAGGGGAGTTCGGGGGATCAAGGGGAATTCGGGGGATCAAGTTGAGGTCGGGGGATCAAGGTGAGGTCGGAGGATCAAGGGGAGGTCGGGGGATGAAGGGGAGGTCGTGGGATGACGGGGAGGTCGGGGGATCAAGGGGAGGTCGGGGGATCAAGAGCAGGTCGGGGGTTGAAGGAGTGGTCGGGGGATGAAGGGGAGGTCGGGGAATCAAAGGGAGGTCGGGGGATCAAGGGGAGGTCGGGGCATCAAGGGGAGGTCCGGGCATCAAGGGGAGGGCGGGGGTCAAGGGGAGGTCGGGAGATCAAGGGGAGGTCGGGTGATCAAGTGGATGTCGGGGCATCAAGGGAAGGTCGGGGGTTTCAAGGGGTGGTCGGGGTTGAAGTGTATGTCAAGGGCTCAAGGGGAGGTCGGAGGTTGAAGGGGCGGTCGGGTGATGAAGGGGAGGTCGGGGGTTGAAGCTGAGGTCGGGGTATGAAGGGGAGTTCGGGGGATCAAGGGGCGGTCAGGCGATCAAGTTGAGGTCGGGCGATCAAGGTGAGGTCGGAGGATCAAGGGGAGGTCGGGGGATCAAGGGGAGGTCGGGGGATCAAGGGGAGGTCGGGGGTTGAAGGGGTGGTCGGGGGATCAAGGGGAGGTCGGGGGATCAAGGGGAGGTCGGGGGATCATGGGGATTTCGGGGGATCAATGGGAGGTCGGGGGATCAAGGGGAGTGCGGGGCATCAAGGGGAAGTCGGGGCATCAAGGGGTCGTCGGGGCTTCAAGTGGAGGTCGGGGCATCAACGGGATGTCGCGGCATCTAGGGGAGGTCCGGCATCAAGGGGAGGGCGGGGGATCAAGGGGAAGTCGGGGCATCAAGGGGAGGTCGAGGCATCAAGGGGATGTCGGGGGATCAAGGGTTGGTCGGGTGATCAAGGGAAGGTCGGGTGATCAAGGGAAGGTCGGGTGATCAAGGGGTGGACGGGGGAACATGGAGAGGTCGGGGGATCAAGGAGATGTCGGGGGATCAACGGGCGGTCAGGGGATTCAAGGGTAGGTCGGGGGTTTCAAGTGGTGATTGGGGTTCAATGGGAGGTCGTGGGTCAAGTGGAGGTCGGGGGTCAAGGGGATGTCGTTTGTCAAGGGGATGTCGGAAGGATCAAGGGGAGAACGGAGGATCAAGGGGAGGTCGGCAGATCAAGCGAATGTCGCGGCATCAAGGGAAGGTCGGGGGTTTCAAGGGGTGGTTGGGGTAGAAGTGGATGTCAACGGATCAAGGGGAGGTCGGGGGATGAAGGGGAGGTCGGGGGATGAAGGGGATGTCGGGGTATAAAGGGGTGGTCGGTGTTGAAGGGGAGGTCGAGGAATGAAGGGGAGATTGGGGGAGCAAGGGGAGGTCGGGGGATCAAGGGGAGGTCGGGGGATCAAGGGGAGGTCGGAGTATCAAGGGGAGGTTGGGGGATGAACGGGAGGTCGGGGTTTGAAGGGGTGGACGCGGGATGAAGGGGTGGTCGGGGTATCGAGGGGTGGTCGGGGGATCAAGGGGAGGTCGGGGGATCAATGGGAGGTCGGGGGATCAAGGGGAGGTCTGGGGATCAAGAGGAAGTCGGGGGATGAAGGGGAGGTCGGGTGATCATGGGGAGGTCGGGGGATCAAGGGGAGGTCGGGGGATCAAGGGGAGGGCGGGGCATCAAGGGGAAGTCGGGGCATCAAGGGAAGGTCGGGGCTTCAAGTGGAGGTCGGGGCATCAAGGGGATGTCGGGGCATCAAGGGGACGTCGGGGCATCAAGGGGTGGGCGGGGGATCAAGGGGAAGTCGGGGCATCAAGGGGAGGTCGGGGCATCAAGGGGAGGTCGGGGCATCAAGGGGTGGTCGGGGGATCAAGGGGCGGTCGGGGGATCAAGAGGAGGTCGGGGAATCAAGGGGAGGTCGGGGGATCAAGGGGAGTTCCGGGGTTCAAGGGGTGGTCGGGGGTTCAAGGGGAGGTCGGGGCATCAAGGGGAGGTCGGGGCATCAAGGGGAGGTCGGGGCATCAAGGGGAGGTCGGGGCATCAAGGGGAGGTCGGGGCATCAAGGGGAGGTCGGGGCATCAAGGTGTGGTGGGGGCATCAAGGGGAGGGCGGGGGATCAAGGGGAAGTCGGGGCACCAAGGGGAGGTCGGGGCATCAAGGGGAGGTCAGGGCATCAAGAGTTGGTCGGGTGATCAAGGGGATGTCGGGTGATCAAGGGGAGGTCGGGTGATCAAGGGGTGGTCGGGGGAACATGGAGAGGTCGGGGGATCAAGGAGATGTCGGGGGATCAAGGGGCAGTCAGGGGATTCAAGGGGAGGTCGGGGGATTCAAGTGGTGATTGGGGTTCAATGGGAGGTCGTGGGTCAAGTGGAGGTCGGGGGTCAAGGGGATGTCGTTTGTCTAGGGGATGTCGGAAGGATCAAGGGGAGAACGGAGGATCAAGGGGAGGTCGGCAGATCAAGCGGATGTCGGGGCATCAAGGGAAGGTCGGGGGTTTCAAGGGGTGGTTGGGGTTGAAGTGGATGTCAAGGGGTCAAGGGGAGGTCGGGGGATGAAGGGGAGGTCGGGGGATGAAGGGGAGGTCGGGGGATGAAGGGGATGTCGGGGGATGAAGGGGTGGTCGGTGTTGAAGGGGAGGTCGGGGAACGAAGGGGAGGTCGGGGGATCAAGGGGAGGTCGGGGGATCAATGGGATGTCGGGGGATCAAGGGGAGGTCGGGAGATCAAGAGGAGGTCGGGGGATGAAGTGGAGGTCGGGGGATCAAGGGGAGGTCGGGGGATCAAGGGGTATTCGGGGGATTCAAGGGGAGGTCGGGCATTTCAAGGGGTGATTGGGGTTCAATGGGAGGTCGTGGGTCAAGGGGAGGTCGGGGGATCAAGGGGAGGTCGGGGGATCAAGGGGTGGTCGGGGGATCAAGGAGAGGTCGGGGGATCAAGAGGAGTTTGGGGTATCAAGGGGAGGTCGGGGGATCAAGGGGAGGTCGGGAGATCAAGGGGTGGTCTGGGGATCAAGGGGTGGTCGGGGGATCAAGGGGATGTCGGGGCATCAAGGGGATGTCGGGGCATCAAGGGGAGGGCGTGGGATCAAGGGGAAGTCGGGGCATCAAGGGGAGGTCGGGGCATCAAGAGGAGGTCGGGGGATCAAGGGTTGGTCGGGTGATCAAGGGAAGGTCGGGTGATCAAGGGAAGGTCGGGTGATCAAGGGGTGGTCGGGGGAACATGGAGAGGTCGGGGGATCATGGAGATGTCGGGGGATCAACGGGCGGTCAGGGGATTCTAGGGTAGGTCGGGGGTTTCAAGTGGTGGTTGGGATTCAATGGGAGGTCGTGGGTCAAGGGGAGGTCGGGGGTCAAGGGGCAGTCGTTTGTCAAGGGGATGTCGGAAGGATCAAGGGGAGAACGAAGGATCAAGGGGAGGTCGGCAGATCAAGTGGATGTCGGGGCATCAAGGGAAGGTCGGGGGTTTCAAGGGGTGGTTGGGGTTGAAGTGGATGTCAAGGGATCAAGGGGAGGTCGGGGGTTGAAGGGGCGGTCGGGGGATGAATGGGAGGTCGGGGGTTGAAGGGGAGGTCGGGGTATGAAGGGGAGTTCGGGGGATCAAGGGGAATTCGGGGGATCAAGTTGAGGTCGGGGGATCAAGGTGAGGTCGGAGGATCAAGGGGAGGTCGGGGGATGAAGGGGAGGTCGTGGGATGACGGGGAGGTCGGGGGATCAAGGGGAGGTCGGGGGATCAAGAGCAGGTCGGGGGTTGAAGGAGTGGTCGGGGGATGAAGGGGAGGTCGGGGAATCAAAGGGAGGTCGGGGGATCAAGGGGAGGTCGGGGCATCAAGGGGAGGTCCGGGCATCAAGGGGAGGGCGGGGGTCAAGGGGAGGTCGGGAGATCAAGGGGAGGTCGGGTGATCAAGTGGATGTCGGGGCATCAAGGGAAGGTCGGGGGTTTCAAGGGGTGGTCGGGGTTGAAGTGTATGTCAAGGGCTCAAGGGGAGGTCGGAGGTTGAAGGGGCGGTCGGGTGATGAAGGGGAGGTCGGGGGTTGAAGCTGAGGTCGGGGTATGAAGGGGAGTTCGGGGGATCAAGGGGCGGTCAGGCGATCAAGTTGAGGTCGGGCGATCAAGGTGAGGTCGGAGGATCAAGGGGAGGTCGGGGGATCAAGGGGAGGTCGGGGGATCAAGGGGAGGTCGGGGGTTGAAGGGGTGGTCGGGGGATCAAGGGGAGGTCGGGGGATCAAGGGGAGGTCGGGGGATCATGGGGATTTCGGGGGATCAAGGGGAGGTCGGGGGATCAAGGGGAGTGCGGGGCATCAAGGGGAAGTCGGGGCATCAAGGGGTCGTCGGGGCTTCAAGTGGAGGTCGGGGCATCAACGGGATGTCGCGGCATCTAGGGGAGGTCCGGGCATCAAGGGGAGGGCGGGGGATCAAGGGGAAGTCGGGGCATCAAGGGGAGGTCGAGGCATCAAGGGGATGTCGGGGGATCAAGGGTTGGTCGGGTGATCAAGGGAAGGTCGGGTGATCAAGGGAAGGTCGGGTGATCAAGGGGTGGACGGGGGAACATGGAGAGGTCGGGGGATCAAGGAGATGTCGGGGGATCAACGGGCGGTCAGGGGATTCAAGGGTAGGTCGGGGGTTTCAAGTGGTGATTGGGGTTCAATGGGAGGTCGTGGGTCAAGTGGAGGTCGGGGGTCAAGGGGATGTCGTTTGTCAAGGGGATGTCGGAAGGATCAAGGGGAGAACGGAGGATCAAGGGGAGGTCGGCAGATCAAGCGAATGTCGCGGCATCAAGGGAAGGTCGGGGGTTTCAAGGGGTGGTTGGGGTAGAAGTGGATGTCAACGGATCAAGGGGAGGTCGGGGGATGAAGGGGAGGTCGGGGGATGAAGGGGATGTCGGGGTATAAAGGGGTGGTCGGTGTTGAAGGGGAGGTCGAGGAATGAAGGGGAGATTGGGGGAGCAAGGGGAGGTCGGGGGATCAAGGGGAGGTCGGGGGATCAAGGGGAGGTCGGAGTATCAAGGGGAGGTTGGGGGATGAACGGGAGGTCGGGGTTTGAAGGGGTGGACGCGGGATGAAGGGGTGGTCGGGGTATCGAGGGGTGGTCGGGGGATCAAGGGGAGGTCGGGGGATCAATGGGAGGTCGGGGGATCAAGGGGAGGTCTGGGGATCAAGAGGAAGTCGGGGGATGAAGGGGAGGTCGGGTGATCATGGGGAGGTCGGGGGATCAAGGGGAGGTCGGGGGATCAAGGGGAGGGCGGGGCATCAAGGGGAAGTCGGGGCATCAAGGGAAGGTCGGGGCTTCAAGTGGAGGTCGGGGCATCAAGGGGATGTCGGGGCATCAAGGGGACGTCGGGGCATCAAGGGGTGGGCGGGGGATCAAGGGGAAGTCGGGGCATCAAGGGGAGGTCGGGGCATCAAGGGGAGGTCGGGGCATCAAGGGGTGGTCGGGGGATCAAGGGGCGGTCGGGGGATCAAGAGGAGGTCGGGGAATCAAGGGGAGGTCGGGGGATCAAGGGGAGTTCCGGGGTTCAAGGGGTGGTCGGGGGTTCAAGGGGAGGTCGGGGCATCAAGGGGAGGTCGGTGCATCAAGGGGAGGTTGGGGCATCAAGGGGAGGCCGGGGCATCAAGGGGAATTCAGGGCATCAAGGGGTGGTGGGGGCATCAAGGGGTGGTCGGGGGATTAAGGGGCGGTCGGGGGATCAAGGAGAGGTCGGGGGATCAAGGAGATGTCGGGGGATCAACGGGCGGTCGGTGGATTCAAGGGGAGGTCGGGCGTTTCAAGGGGTGATTGGGGTTCAATGGGAGGTCGTGGGTCAAGGGGAGTTCGGGGATCAAAGGGAGGTCGGGGGATCAAGGGGTGGTCGGGGGATCAAGGAGTGGTCGGGTGATCAAGAGGAGTTTGGTGTATCAAGGGGTGGTCGAGGGGTCAAGGGGAGGGCGGGAGATCAAGGGGTCGTCGGGGGATCAAGGGGTGGTCGGGGGATTAAGGGGAGGGCGGGGCATCAAGGGGTGGTCGGGGGATCAAGGGGTGGTCGGGGGATCAAGAGGAGGTCGGGGAATCAAGGGGAGGTCGGGGGATCAAGGGGAGGTCGGGGGTTGAAGGGGTGGTCGGGGGATCAAGGGGAGGTCGGGGGATCAAGGGGAGGTCGGGTGATCATGGGGAGGTCGGGGGATCAAGGGGAGGTCGGGGGATCAAGGGGAGGGCGGGGCATCAAGGGGAAGTCGGGGCATCAAGGGGAGGTCGGGGCTTCAAGTGGAGGTCGGGGCATCAAGGGGATGTCGGGGCATCAAGGGGACGTCGGGGCATCAAGGGGAGGGCGGGGGATCAAGGGGAAGTCGGGGCATCAAGGGGAGGTCGGGGCATCAAGGGGAGGTCGGGGCATCAAGGGGTGGTCGGGGGATCAAGGGGTGGTCGGGGGATCAAGAGGAGGTCGGGGGCTGAAAGGGAGGTCGGGGGATCAAGGGGAGGTCGGGGGATCAAGGGGAGGTCGGGGGATCAAGGGGAGGTCGGGGATCAAGGTTAGGTTGGGGGTTCAATGTGAGTTAGAGGGTTCCAAGGGAAGTCGGGGGCTCATGGGGAGTTCGGAAATCAAAGGGAAGTCGGGGGATCAAGGGATAGACGGGGGTTCAAGGGGAGATCGGGGGTTCAAGTGGAAGTCGGGGGATCAAGGGGAGGTCGGGGGATCAAGGGGAGGTCGGGGGATCAAGGGGGGTCGGGGGATCAAGGGGATGTCGGGGGATCAAGCTGAGGTCGGGAGATCAAGGGGCGGTTGGGGGATCAAGGGGAGGTCGGGGGATCAACCATTGGTCGGATGACCAAGGGGTGGTTGGGTGATCGTGGGGTGGTCGGGGGAACATCGAGAGGTCGGGGGATCAAGGAGATGTCGGGGGATCAACGGGCTGTCGGGGCATTCAAGGGGAGGTCGGGGGTTTCTGGGGGTGATTGGGGTTCAATAGGAGGTCGTGGGTCAAGGGGAGGTCGGGGGTCAAGGGGAGGTCGTTTGTCAAGGGGATGTCGGAAGGATCAAGGGGAGAACGAAGGATCAAGGGGAAGTTGGCAGATCAAGCGGATGTCGGGGCATCAAGGGAAGGTTGGGGGTTTCAAGGGGTGGTTGGGTTTGAAGTGGATGTCAAGGGATGAAGGGGAGGTCGGGGGATGAAGGGGTGGTCGGGGGATGCAGGGGAGGTCCTGGGATGAAGGGGAGGTCGGGGGATGAAGGGGAGGTCGGGGGAGAAAGGGGAGGTCGGGGGATGAAGGGGAGGTCGGAGGATCAAGGGGTGGTCGGGGGATCAAGGGGAGGTCGGGGGATCAAGGGGAGGTCGGGGGATCAAGGGGAGGTCGGGGGATCAAGGGGTGGTCGGGGGATCAAGGGGATGTCGGGGGGTCAAGGGGAGGTCGGGGGATCAAGGGGAGGTCGGGGGATCAAGGGGAGGTCGGGGCATCAAGGGGAGGTCGGGGCATCAAGGGGAGGTCGGGGCATCAAGGGGAGGTCGGGGCATCAAGGGGAGGTCGGGGCATCAAGGGGAGGTCGGGGCATCAAGGTGTGGTGGGGGCATCAAGGGGAGGGCGGGGGATCAAGGGGAAGTCGGGGCACCAAGGGGAGGTCGGGGCATCAAGGGGAGGTCAGGGCATCAAGAGTTGGTCGGGTGATCAAGGGGAGGTCGGGTGATCAAGGGGAGGTCGGGTGATCAAGGGGTGGTCGGGGGAACATGGAGAGGTCGGGGGATCAAGGAGATGTCGGGGGATCAAGGGGCAGTCAGGGGATTCAAGGGGAGGTCGGGGGATTCAAGTGGTGATTGGGGTTCAATGGGAGGTCGTGGGTCAAGTGGAGGTCGGGGGTCAAGGGGATGTCGTTTGTCTAGGGGATGTCGGAAGGATCAAGGGGAGAACGGAGGATCAAGGGGAGGTCGGCAGATCAAGCGGATGTCGGGGCATCAAGGGAAGGTCGGGGGTTTCAAGGGGTGGTTGGGGTTGAAGTGGATGTCAAGGGATCAAGGGGAGGTCGGGGGATGAAGGGGAGGTCGGGGGATGAAGGGGATGTCGGGGGATGAAGGGGTGGTCGGTGTTGAAGGGGAGGTCGGGGAACGAAGGGGAGGTCGGGGGATCAAGGGGAGGTCGGGGGATCAATGGGATGTCGGGGGATCAAGGGGAGGTCGGGGGATCAAGAGGAGGTCGGGGGATGAAGTGGAGGTCGGGGGATCAAGGGGAGGTCGGGGGATCAAGGGATATTCGGGGGATTCAAGGGGAGGTCGGGCATTTCAAGGGGTGATTGGGGTTCAATGGGAGGTCGTGGGTCAAGGGGAGGTCGGGGGATCAAGGGGAGGTCGGGGGATCAAGGGGTGGTCGGGGGATCAAGGAGAGGTCGGGGGATCAAGAGGAGTTTGGGGTATCAAGGGGAGGTCGGGGGATCAAGGGGAGGTCGGGAGATCAAGGGGAGGTCGGGGGATCAAGGGGTGGTCGGGGGATCAAGGGGATGTCGGGGCATCAAGGGGATGTCGGGGCATCAAGGGGAGGGCGGGGGATCAAGGGGAAGTCGGGGCATCAAGGGGAGGTCGGGGCATCAAGGGGAGGTCGGGGGATCAAGGGTTGGTCGGGTGATCAAGGGAAGGTCGGGTGATCAAGGGAAGGTCGGGTGATCAAGGGGTGGTCGGGGGAACATGGAGAGGTCGGGGGATCATGGAGATGTCGGGGGATCAACGGGCGGTCAGGGGATTCTAGGGTAGGTCGGGGGTTTCAAGTGGTGATTGGGATTCAATGGGAGGTCGTGGGTCAAGGGGAGGTCGGGGGTCAAGGGGCGGTCGTTTGTCAAGGGGATGTCGGAAGGATCAAGGGGAGAACGAAGGATCAAGGGGAGGTCGGCAGATCAAGTGGATGTCGGGGCATCAAGGGAAGGTCGGGGGTTTCAAGGGGTGGTTGGGGTTGAAGTGGATGTCAAGGGATCAAGGGGAGGTCGGGGGTTGAAGGGGCGGTCGGGGGATGAATGGGAGGTCGGGGGTTGAAGGGGAGGTCGGGGTATGAAGGGGGTTTCGGGGGATCAAGGGGAATTCGGGGGATCAAGTTGAGGTCGGGGGATCAAGGTGAGGTCGGAGGATCAAGGGGAGGTCGGGGGATGAAGGGGAGGTCGTGGGATGACGGGGAGGTCGGGGAATCAAGGGGAGGTCGGGGGATCAAGAGCAGGTCGGGGGTTGAAGGAGTGGTCGGGGGATGAAGGGGAGGTCGGGGAATCAAAGGGAGGTCGGGGGATCAAGGGGAGGTCGGGGCATCAAGGGGAGGTCCGGGCATCAAGGGGAGGGCGGGGGATCAAGGGGAGGTCGGGAGATCAAGGGGAGGTCGGGTGATCAAGTGGATGTCGGGGCATCAAGGGAAGGTCGGGGGTTTCAAGGGGTGGTCGGGGTTGAAGTGGATGTCAAGGGCTCAAGGGGAGGTCGGAGGTTGAAGGGGCGGTCGGGTGATGAAGGGGAGGTCGGGGGTTGAAGCTGAGGTCGGGGTATGAAGGGGAGTTCGGGGGATCAAGGGGAGGTCAGGCGATCAAGTTGAGGTCGGGGGATCAAGGTGAGGTCGGAGGATCAAGGGGAGGTCGGGGGATCAAGGGGAGGTCGGGGGATCAAGGGGAGGTCGGGGGTTGAAGGGGTGGTCGGGGGATCAAGGGGAGGTCGGGGGATCAAGGGGAGGTCGGGGGATCATGGGGATTTCGGTCGATCAAGGGGAGGTCGGGGGATCAAGGGGAGTGCGGGGCATCAAGGGGAAGTCGGGGCATCAAGGGGTGGTCGGGGCTTCAAGTGGAGGTCGGGGCATCAACGGGATGTCGCGGCATCTAGGGGAGGTCGGGGCATCAAGGGGAGGGCGGGGGATCAAGGGGAAGTCGGGGCATCAAGGGGAGGTCGAGGCATCAAGGGGATGTCGGGGGATCAAGGGTTGGTCGGGTGATCAAGGGAAGGTCGGGTGATCAAGGGAAGGTCGGGTGATCAAGGGGTGGACGGGGGAACATGGAGAGGTCGGGGGATCAAGGAGATGTCGGGGGATCAACGGGCGGTCTGGGGATTCAAGGGTAGGTCGGGGGTTTCAAGTGGTGATTGGGGTTCAATGGGAGGTCGTGGGTCATGGGGAGGTCGGGGTTCAAGGGGCGGTCGTTTGTCAAGGGGTTGTCGGAAGGATCAAGGGGAGAACGAAGGATCAAGTGGAGGTCGGCAGATCAAGTGGATGTCGGGGCATCAAGGGAAGGTCGGGGGTTTCAAGGGGTCGTTGCGGGTGAAGTGGATGTCAAGGGATCAAGGGGATGTCGGGGGTTCAAGGGGCGGTCGAGGGATGAATGGGAGGTCGGGGGTTGAAGGGGATGTCGGGTTATGAAGGGGAGTTCGGGGGTTGAAGGGGATTTCGGGGGATCATGGTGAGGTCGGGGGATCAAGGTGAGGTCGGAGGATCAAGGGGAGGTCGGGGGATGAAGAGGAGGTCGGGGGATCACGGGGAGGTCGGGGAATCAAGGGGAGGTCGGGGGATCAAGGGGTGGTCGGGGGATCAAGAGCAGGTCGGGGGTTGAAAGGAAGGTCGGGGGATGAAGGGGTGGTCGGGGGATGCAGGGGTGGTCGGGGGATCAAAGGGAGGTCGGGGGATCAAGGGGAGGTCGGGGCATCAAGGGGAGGTCCGGGCATCAAGGGGAGGGCGGGGGATCAAGGGGAGGTCGGGGCATCAAGGGGTGGTCGGGGGATCAAGGGGAGGTCGGGGCATCAAGGGGAGGTCCGGGCATCAAGGGGAGGGCGGGGGATCAAGGGGAGGTCGGGGCATCAAGGGGTGGTCGGGGGATCAAGGGGTGGTCGGGGGATCAAGGAGATGTCGGGGGATCAAGGGGCGGTCAGGGGATTCAAGGGGAGGTCGGGGGTTTCAAGTGGTGATTGGGGTTCAATGGGAGGTCGTGGGTCAAGGGGAGGTCGGGGGTGAAGGGGCGGTCGTTTGTCAAGGGGTTGTCGGAAGGATCAAGGGGAGAACGAAGGATCAAGGGGAGGTCGGCTGATCAAGTGGATGTCGGGGCATCAAGGGAAGGTCGGGGGTTTCAAGGGGTGGTTGGGGTTGAAGTGGATGTCAAGGGATCAAGTGGAGGTCGGAGGTTGAAGGGGCGGTCGCGTGATGAAGGGGAGGTCGGGGGTTGAAGGTGAGGTCGGGGTATGAAGGGGAGTTCGGGTGATCAAGGGGAGGTCGGGGGATGAAGGGGAGGTCGGGGGATCATGGGGAGGTCGGGGGATCAAGGGGAGGTCGGGGGATCAAGGGGAGGTCGGGGGTTCAAGGGGAGGTCGGGGGATCAAGGGGTGGTCGGGGTATCAAGGGGAGGTCGGGGGATCAAGGGGTGGTCGGGGGATCAAGGGGTGGTCGGGGGATCAAGAGGAGGTCGGGGGTGAAGGGCAGGTCGGGGGATGAAGGGGAGGTCGGGCGTTCAAGGGGTGGTCGGGTGATCAAGGGGTGGTCGGGGGATCAAGGGGAGGTCGGGGGATCAAGGGGAGGTCGGGGGATCAAGAGGAGGTCGGTGGATGAAGGGGTTGTCGGGTGATCAAGGGGAGGTCGGGGGATCAAGGGGTGGTCGGGGGATCAAGGGGAGGTTGGGGGTTGAAGGGGAGGTCGGGGGATCAAGTGGAGGTCGGGGGATGAAGGGGAGATCGGGGCATCAAGGGTAGTTCGGTGGATCCAGGGGTGGTCGGGGGTATCAAGGTAGGTCGGGAGTTTCAACGGGAGGTAAGGTTTTCAATGGGTGGTTGCGGTTCAAGTGGATGTCCGGGATAAAGGGTTGGTTGGGGGATCAAGGGGTGGTCGGGGGATCAAGGGGAGGTCGGGAGATCAAGGGGTGGTCGGGGGATCAAGGGGAGGTCGGGGGATCAACGGTTGGTCGGATGATCAAGGGGAGGTTGGGTGATCAAGGGGAGGTCGGGTGATCATGGGGTGGTGGGGGGAACATAGAGAGGTTGGGGGATCAAGGGGAGGTCGGAGGTCAAGGGGAGGTCGGGGTATGAAGGGGAGTTCGGGGGATCAAGGGGAGGTCGGGGGATCAAGGGGTGGTCGGGGGATCAAGGGGAGGTCGGGGGATCAAGGGGTGGTCGGGGGATCAAGGTGAGGTCGGGGGATCAATGGGAGATCGGGGCATCAAGGGGAGTTCGGGGGATCCAGGGGAGGTCGGGGTTTTCAAGGTAGGTCGGGAGTTTCAAGGTGAGGTCCGGGTTTTCAATGGGTGGTTGCGGTTCAAGTGGATGTCCGGGATCAAGGGTAGGTCGGGGGATCAAGGGGTGGTCGGGGGATCAAGGGAAGGTCGGGGGTTTCAAGGGGTGGTTGGGGTTGAAGTGGATGTCAAGTGATCAAGGGGAGGTCGGGGGTTGAAGGGGAGGTCGGGGGATGAAGGGGATGTCGGGGGATGAAGGGGTGGTCGGTGTTGAAGGGGAGGTCGGGGAATGAAGGGGAGGTTGGGGGAGCAAGGGGAGGTCGGGGGATCAAGGGGAGGTCGGGGGATCAAGGGGAGGTCGGAATATCAAGGGGAGGTTGGGGGATGAACGGGAGGTCGGGGTTTGAAGGGGTGGATGGGGGATGAAGGGGAGGTCGGGGTATCAATGGGAGGTCGGGGCATCAAGGGGAGGTCGGGGGATCAAGGGGAGGTCGGGGGATCAATGGGAGGTCGGGGGATCAAGGGGAGGTCGGGGGATCAAGAGGAGGTCGGGGGATGAAGTGGAGGTCGGGGGATCAAGGGGTGGTCGGGGGATCAAGGGGTGGTCGGGGGATTCAAGGGGAGGTCGGGCGTTTGAAGGGGTGATTGGGGTTCAATGGGAGGTCGTGGGTCAAGGGGAGGTCGGGGGATCAAGGGGAGGTCGGGGGATCAAGGGGTGGTCGGGGGATCAAGGAGAGGTCGGGGGATCAAGAGGAGTTTGGGGTATCAAGGGGAGGTCGGGGGATCAAGGGGAGGTCGGGAGATCATGGGGAGGTCGGGGGATCAAGGGGTGGTCGGGGGATCAAGGGGAGCTCGTGGGATCAAGGGGAGGGCGGGGCATCAAGGGGAGGTCGGGGCATCAAGGGGAGGTCGGGGCATCAAGTGGGGGTCGGGGCATCAAGGGGATGTCGGGGCATCAAGGGGAGGTCGGGGCATCAAGGGGAGGGCGGGGGATCAAGGGGTAGTCGGGGCATCAAGGGGAGGTCGGGGCATCAAGGAGAGGTCGGGGGATCAAGGGTTGGTCGGGTGATCAAGGGAAGGTCGTGTCATCAAGGGAAGGTCGGGTGATCAAGGGGTGGTCGGGGGAACATGGAGAGGTCGGGGGATCATGGAGATGTCGGGGGATCAACGGTCGGTCAGGGGATTCAAGGGGAGGTCGGGGGTTTCAAGTGGTGATTGGGGTTCAATGGGATGTCGTGGGTCAAGGGGAGGTCGGTGGTCAAGGGGCAGTCGTTTGTCAAGGGGATGTCGGAAAGATCAAGGGGAGAACGAAGGATCAAGGAGAGGTCGGCAGATCAAGTGGATGTCGGGGCATCAAGGGAAGGTCGGGGGTTTCAAGGGGTGGTTGCGATTGAAGTGGATGTCAAGGGATCAAGGGGAGGTCGGGGGTTGAAGGGGCGGTCGGGGGATGAATGGGAGGTCGGGGGTTGAAGGGGAGGTCGGGGTATGAAGGGGTGTTCGGGGGATCAAGGGGAATTCGGGGGATCAAGTTGAGGTCGGGGGATCAAGGTGAGGTCGGAGGATCAAGGGGAGGTCGGGGGATCAAGAGCAGGTCGGGGGTTGAAGGGGAGGTCGGGGGATGAAGGGGAGGTCGGGGGATCAAAGGGAGGTCGGGGGATCAAGGGGAGGTCGGGGCATCAAGGGGAGGTCCGGGCATCAAGGGGTGGGCGGGGGATCAAGGGGAGGTCGGGAGATCAAGGGGAGGTCGGGGGATCAAGTGGATGTCGGGGCATCAAGGGAAGGTCGGGGGTTTCAAGGGGTGGTCGGGGTTGAAGTGGATGTCAAGGGCTCAAGGGGAGGTCGGAGGTTGAAGGGGCGGTCGGGTGATGAAGGGGAGGTCGGGGGATCAAGGGGAGGTCAGGCGATCAAGGTGAGGTCAGGGGATCAAGGTGAGGTCGGAGGATCAAGGGGAGGTCGGGCGATCAAGGGGAGGTCGGGGGATCAAGGGGAGGTCGGGGGATCAAGGGGAGGTCGGGGGTTGAAGGGGTGGTCGGGGGATCAAAGGGAGGTCGGGGGATCATGGGGTGGTCGGGGGATCAAGGGGAGGTCGGGGGATCAAGGGGAGGTCGGGGGATTAAGGGGAGTTCGGGGGTTGAAGGGGTGGTCGGGGGATCAAGGGGAGGTCGGGGGATCATGGGGAGGTCGGGGGATCAAGGGGAGGTCGGGGGATCAAGGGGAGGACGGGGCATCAACGGGATGTCGGGGCATCAAGGGGAGGTCGGGGCAACAAGGGGAGGGCGGGGGATCAAAGGGATTTCGGGGCATCAAGGGGAGGTCGGGGCATCAAGGGGAGGTCGGGGGATCAAGGGTTGGTCGGGTGATCAAGGGAAGGTCGGGTGATCAAGGGAAGGTCGGGTGATCAAGGGGTGGACGGGGGTACATGGAGAGGTCGGGGGATCAAGGAGATGTCGGGGGATCAACGGGCGGTCAGGGGATTCAAGGGTAGGTCGGGGGTTTCAAGTGGTGATTGGGGTTCAATGGGAGGTCGTGGGTCAAGGGGAGGTCGGTGGACAAGGGGCGGTCGTTTGTCAAGGGGTTGTCGGAAGGATCAAGGGCAGAACGAAGGATCAAGGAGAGGTCGGCAGATCAAGTGGATGTCGGGGCATCAAGGGAAGGTCGGGGGTTTCAAGGGGTGGTTGGGGTTCAAGTGGATGTCAAGGGATCAATGGGAGGTCGGGGGTTGAAGGGGCGGTCGGGGGATGAATGGGAGGTCGGGGGTTGAAGGGGAGGTCGGGCTATGAAGGGGCGTTCGGGGGATCAAGGGGAATTTGGGGGATCAAGTTGATGTCGGGGGATCAAGGTGAGGTCGGAGGATCAAGGGGAGGTCGTGGGTTGAAGGGGAGGTCGTGGGATGACGGGGAGGTCGGGGGATCAATGGGAGGTCGGGGGATCAAGAGCAGGTCGGGGGTTGAAGGGGTGGTCGGGGGATGAAGGGGAGGTCGGGGGATCAAAGGGAGGTCGGGGGATCAAGGGGAGGTCGGGGCATCAAGTGGAGGTCCGGGCATCAAGGGGTGGGCGGGTGATCAAGGGGAGGTCGGGAGATCAAGGGGAGGTCGGGTGATCAAGTGGATGTCGGGGTATCAAGGGAAGGTCGGGGGTTTCAAGGGGTGGTCGGGGTTGAAGTGGATGTCAAGGGTTCAAGGGGAGGTCGGAGGTTGAAGGGGCGGTCGGGTGATGAAGGGGTGTTCGGGGGATCAAGGGGAGGTCAGGCGATCAAGGTGAGGTCGGGGGATCAAGGTGAGGTCGGAGGATCAAGGGGAGATCGGGGGATCAAGGGGAGGTCGGGGGATCAAGGGTAGGTCGGGGGTTGAAGGGGTGGTCGGGGGATCAAGGGGAGGTCGGGGGAACAAGGGGAGGTCGGGGGTTCATGGGGAGGTCGGGGGATCAAGGGGAGGTCGGGGGATCAAGGGGAGGGCGGGGCATCAAGGGGAAGTCGGGGCATCAAGGGGTGGTCGGGGCTTCAAGTGGAGGTCGGGGCATCAACGGGATGTCGGGGCATCAAGGGGATGTCGGGGCATCAAGGGGAGGGCGGGGGATCAAGGGGAAGTCGGGGTATCAAGGGGAGGTCGGGGCATCAAGGGGAGGTCGGGGGATCAAGGGTTGGTCGGGTGATCAAGGGAAGGTCGGGTGATCAAGGGAAGGTCAGGTGATCAAGGGGTGGACGGGGGAACATGGAGAGGTCGGGGGATCAAGGAGATGTCGGGGGATCAACGGGCGGTCAGGGGATTCAAGGGTAGGTCGGGGGTTTCAAGTGGTGATTGGGGTTCAATGGGAGGTCGTGGGTCAAGGGGAGGTCGGGGGTCAAGGGGCGGTCGTTTGTCAAGGGGTTGTCGGAAGGATCAAGGGGAGAACGAAGGATCAAGGGGCGGTCGGCAGATCAAGTGGATGTCGGGGCATCAAGGGAAGGTCGGGGGTTTCAAGGGGTCGTTGCGGGTGAAGTGGATGTCAAGGGATCAAGGGGAGGTCGGGGGTTGAAGGGGCGGTCGGGGGATGAAGGGGTGGTCGGGGGTTGAAGGGGATGTCGGGTTATGAAGGGGAGTTCGGGGGTTCAAGGGGAATTCGGGGGATCATGGTGAGGTCGGGGGATCAAGGTGAGGTCGGAGGATCAAGGGGAGGTCGGGGATGAAAGGGAGGTCGGGGGATCACGGGGTGGTCGGGGGATCAAGAGCAGGTCGGGGGTTGAAGGGGAGGTCGGGGGATGAAGGGGAGGTCGGGGGATGCAGGGGAGGTCGGGGGATCAAAGGGAGGTCGGGCGATCAAGGGGAGGTCGGGGCATCAAGGGGAGGTCCGGGCATCAAGGGGAGGGCGGGGGATCAAGGGGAGGTCGGGGGATCAAGGGGTGGTCGGGGGATCAAGGGGAGGTCGGGCGATCAAGAGTAGGTCGGGTGATGAAGGGGTGGTCGGGGTATCAAGGGGTGGTCGGGGGATCAAGGAGATGTCGGGGGATCAAGGGGCGGTCAGGGGATTCAAGGGGTGGTCGGGGGTTTCAAGTGGTGATTGGGGTTCAATGGGAGGTCGTGGGTCAAGGGGAGGTCGGGGGTGAAGGGTCGGTCGTTTGTCGAGGGGTTGTCGGAAGGATCAAGGGGAGAATGAAGGATCAAGGGGAGGTCGGCTGATCAAGTGGATGTCGGGGCATCAAGGGAAGGTCGGGGGTTTCAAGGGGTGGTTGGGGTTGAAGTGGATGTCAAGGGATCAAGTGGAGGTCGGAGGTTGAAGGGGCGGTCGCGTGATGAAGGGGAGGTCGGGGGTTGAAGGTGAGGTCGGGGTATGAAGGGGAGTTCGGGTGATCAAGGGGAGGTCGGGGGATCAAGGGGAGGTCGGGGGATCATGGGATGGTCAGGGGATCAAGGGGAGGTCGGGGGATCAAGGGGAGGTCGGGGGTTCAAGGGGAGGTCTGGGGATCAAGGGGTGGTCTGTGTATCAAGGGGAGGTCGGGGGATCAAGGGGTGGTCGGGGGATCAATGGGTGGTCGGGGGATCAAGAGGAGGTCGGGGGTTGAAGGGCAGGTCGGGGGATGAAGGGGAGGTCGGGCGTTCAAGGGGTGGTCGGGTGATCAAGGGGTGGTCGGGGGATCAAGGGGATGTCGGGGGATCAAGGGGAGGTCGGGGGATCAAGAGGAGGTCGGTGGATGAAGGGGTGGTCGGGTGATCAAGGGGATGTCGGGGGATCAAGGGGTGGTCGGGGGATCAAGGGGAGGTCGGGGGTTGAAGGGGGGGTCGGGGGATCAAGTGGAGGTCGGGGGATGAAGGGGAGATCGGTGCATCAAGGGGAGTTCGGGGGATCCAGGGGTGGTCGGGGGTTTCAAGGTAGGTCGGGACTTTCAAGGGGAGGTCGGGGTTTTCAATGGGTGGTTGCGGTTCAAGTGGATGTCCGGGATAAAGGGTAGGTCGGGGGATCAAGGGGTGGTCGGGGGATCAAGGGGAGTTCGGGAGATCAAGGGGTGGTCGGGGTATCAAGTGGAGGTCGGGGGATCAACGGTTGGTCGGATGATCAAGGAGAGGTTGGGTGATCAAGGGGAGGTCGGGTGATCATGGGGTGGTGGGGGGAACATAGAGAGGTTGGGGGATCAAGGGGAGGTCGGAGGTCAAGGGGAGGTCGGGGTATGAAGGGGAGTTCTGGTGATCAAGGGGAGGTCGGGGGATCAAGGGGTGGTCGGGGGATCAAGGTGAGGTCTGGGGATCAAGGGGTGGTCGGGGGATCAAGGTGAGGTCGGGGGATCAATGGGAGATCGGGGCATCAAGGGGAGTTCGGGGGATCCAGGGGAGGTCGGGGGTTTCAAGGTAGGTCGGGAGTTTCAAGGGGAGGTCCGGGTTTTCAATGGGTGGTTGCGGTTCAAGTGGATGTCCGGGATCAAGGGTAGGTCGGGGGATCAAGGGGTGGTCGGGGGATCAAGGGGAGGTCGGAATAACAAGGGGAGGTTGGGGGATGAACGGGAGGTCGGGGTTTGAAGGGGTGGACAGGGGATGAAGGGGAGGTCGGGTTATCAAGGGGAGGGCGGGGGATTCAAGGGGTTGTCGGGCGTTTCAAGGGGTGATTGGGGTTCAATGGGAGGTCGTGGGTCAAGGGGAGGTCGGGGGATCAAGGGGAGGTCGGGGGATCAAGGGGTGGTCGGGGGATCAAGGAGAGGTCGGGGGATCAAGAGGAGTTTGGGGTATCAGGGGTGGTCGGGGGATCAAGGGGAGGTCGGGAGATCAAGGGGAGGTCGGGGGATCAAGGGGTGGTCGGGGGATCAAGGGGAGGTCGTGGGATCAAGGGGAGGGCGGGGCATCAAGGGGAGGTCGGGGCATCAAGGGGAGGTCGGGGCATCAAGTGGAGGTCGGGGCATCAAGTGGATGTCGGGGCATCAAGGGGAGGTCGGGGCATCAAGGGGAGGTCGGGGGATCAAGGGTTGGTCGGGTGATCAAGGGAAGGTCGGGTGATCAAGGGAAGGTCGGGTGATCAAGGGGTGGTCGGGGGAACATGGAGAGGTCGGGGGATCAACGGGCGGTCAGGGGATTCAAGGGGTGGTCGGGGGTTTCAAGTGGTGATTGGGGTTCAATGGGATGTCGTGGGTCAAGGGGAGGTCGGGGGTCAAGGGGCGGTCGTTTGTCAAGGGGATGTCGGAAGGATCAAGGGGAGAACGAAGGATCAAGGAGAGGTCGGCAGATCAAGTGGATGTCGGGGCATCAAGGGAAGGTCGGGGGTTTCAAGGGGTGGTTGCGGTTGAAGTGGATGTCAAGGGATCAAGGGGAGGTCGGGGGTTGAAGGGGCGGTCGGGGGATGAATGGGAGGTCGGGAGTTGAAGGGGAGGTCGGGGGATCAAGAGCAGGTCGGGGGTTGAAGGGGAGGTCGGGGGCTGAAGGGGAGGTCGGGGGATCAAAGGGAGGTCGGGGGATCAAGGGGAGGTTGGGGCATCAAGGGGAGGTCCGGGCATCAAGGGGAGGGCGGGGGTTCAAGGGGAGGTCGGGAGATCAAGGGGAGGTCGGGGGATCAAGTGGATGTCGGGGCATCAAGGGACGGTCGGGGGTTTCAAGTGGTGATTGGGGTTCAATGGGAGGTCGTGGGTCAAGGGGAGGTCGGGGGTCAAGGGGCGGTCGTTTGTCAAGGGGTTGTCGGAAGGATCAAGGGGAGAACGAAGGATCAAGGGGAGGTCGGCTGATCAAGTGGATGTCGGGGCATCAAGGGAAGGTCGGGGGTTTCAAGGGGTGGTTGGGGTTGAAGTGGATGTCAAGGGATCAAGTGGAGGTCGGAGGTTGAAGGGGCGGTCGCGTGATGAAGGGGAGGTCGGGGGTTGAAGGTGAGGTCGGGGTATGAAGGGGAGTTCGGGTGATCAAGGGGAGGTCGGGGGATCAAGGGTAGGTCGGGGGATCATGGGGTGGTCAGGGTATCAAGGGGAGGTCGGGGGATCAAGGGGAGGTCGGGGGTTCAAGGGGAGGTCTGGGGATCAAGGGGTGGTTGGGGTATCAAGGGGTGGTCGGGGGATCAAGGGGTGGTCGGGGGATCAAGGGGTGGTCGGTGGATCAAGGGGTGGTCGGTGGATCAAGGGGTGGTCGGTGGATCAAGGGGTGGTCGGGGGATCAATAGGAGGTCGGGGGTTGAAGTGCAGGTCGGGGGATGAAGGGGAGGTCGGGCGTTCAAGGGGTGGTCGGGGGATCAAGGGGAGGTCGGGGGTTGAAGGGGAGGTCGGGGGATCAAGTTGAGGTCGGGGGATGAAGGGGAGATCGGGGCATCAAGGGGAGTTCGGGGGATCCAGGGGTGGTCGGGGGTTTCAAGGTAGGTCGGGAGTTTCAAGGGGAGGTCGGGGTTTTCAATGGGTGGTTGCGGTTCAAGTGGATGTCCGGGATAAAGGGTAGGTCGGGGGATCAAGGGGTGGTCGGGGGATAAAGGGAAGGTCGGGAGATCAAGGGGAGGTCGGGGGATCAAGGGGAGGTCGGGGGATCAACGGTTGGTCGGATGATCAAGGGGAGGTTGGGTGATCAAGGGGAGGTCGGGTGATCATGGGGTGGTGGGGGGAAAATAGAGAGGTTGGGGGATCAAGGGGAGGTCGGAGGTCAAGGGGAGGTCGGGGTATGAAGGGGAGTTCTGGGGATCAAGGGGAGGTCGGGGGATCAAGGGGTGGTCGGGGGATCAAGGGGAGGTCGGGGGATCAAGGGGTGGTCGGGGGATCAATAGGAGGTCGGGGGTTGAAGGGCAGGTCGGGGGATGAAGGGGAGGTCGGGCGTTCAAGGGGTGGTCGGGGGATCAAGGGGAGGTCGGGGGTTGAAGGGGAGGTCGGGGGATCAAGTGGAGGTCGGGGGATGAAGGGGAGATCGGGGCATCAAGGGGTGGTCGGGGGATCAAGGAGAGGTCGGGGGATCAAGAGGAGTTTGGGGTATCAAGGGGTGGTCGGGGGATCAAGGGTAGGTCGGGGGATCATGGGGTGGTCAGGGTATCAAGGGGAGGTCGGGGGATCAAGGGGAGGTCGGGGGTTTCAAGTGGTGATTGGGGTTCAATGGGAGGTCGTGGGTCAAGGGGAGGTCGGGGGTCAAGGGGCGGTCGCTTGTCAAGGGGTTGTCGGAAGGATCAAGGGGAGAACGAAGGATCAAGTGGAGGTCGGCTGATCAAGTGGATGTCGGGGCATCAAGGGAAGGTCGGGGGTTTCAAGGGGTGGGTGGGGTTGAAGTGGATGTCAAGGGATCAAGTGGAGGTCGGAGGTTGAAGGGGCGGTCGCGTGATGAAGGGGAGGTCGGGGGTTGAAGGTGAGGTCGGGGTATGAAGGGGAGTTCGGGTGATCAAGGGGAGGTCGGGGGATCAAGGGTAGGTCGGGGGATCATGGGGTGGTCAGGGTATCAAGGGGAGGTCGGGGGATCAAGGGGAGGTCGGGGGATCAAGGGGAGGTCTGGGGATCAAGGGGTGGTTGGGGTATCAAGGGGTGGTCGGGGGATCAAGGGGAGGTCGGGGGATCAAGGGGTGGTCGGTGGATCAAGGGGTGGTCGGTGGATCAAGGGGTGGTCGGGGGATCAATAGGAGGTCGGGGGTTGAAGGGCAGGTCGGGGGATGAAGGGGAGGTCGGGCGTTCAAGGGGTGGTCGGGGGATCAAGGGGAGGTCGGGGGTTGAAGGGGAGGTCGGGGGATCAAGTGGAGGTCGGGGGATGAAGGGGAGATCGGGGCATCAAGGGGTGCTCGGGGGATCAAGGAGAGGTCGGGGGATCAAGAGGAGTTTGGGGTATCAAGGGGTGGTCGGGGGATCAAGGGGAGGTCGGGAGATCAAGGGGAGTTCGGGGGATCCAGGGGTGGTCGGGGGTTTCAAGGTAGGTCGGGAGTTTCAAGGGGAGGTCGGGGTTTTCAATGGGTGGTTGCGGTTCAAGTGGATGTCCGGGATAAAGGGTAGGTCGGGGGATCAAGGGGTGGTCGGGGGATAAATGGAAGGTCGGGAGATCAAGGGGAGGTCGGGGGATCAAGGGGAGGTCGGGGGATCAACGGTTGGTCGGATGATCAAGGAGAGGTTGGGTGATCAAGGGGAGGTCGGGTGATCATGGGGTGGTGGGGGGAACATAGAGAGGTTGGGGGATCAAGGGGAGGTCGGAGGTCAAGGGGAGGTCGGGGTATGAAGGGGAGTTCTGGGGATCAAGGGGAGGTCGGGGGATCAAGGGGTGGTCGGGGGATCAAGGGGAGGTCGGGGGATCAAGGGGTGGTCGGGGCATCAAGGTGAGGTCGGGGGATCAATGGGAGATCGGGGCATCAAGGGGAGTTCGAGGGATCCAGGGGAGGTCGGGGGTTTCAAGGTAGGTCGGGAGTTTCAAGGTGAGGTCGGGGTTTTCAATGGGTGGTTGCGGTTCAAGTGGATGTCCGGGATAAAGGGTAGGTCGGGGGATCAAGGAGTGGTCGGGGGATCAAGGGGAGGTCGGGAGATCAAGGGGAGGTCGGGGGATCAAGGGGAGGTCGGGGGATCAACGGTTGGTCGGACGATCAAGGGGTGGTTGGGTGATCAAGGGGAGGTCGGGTGATCATGGGGTGGTGGGGGGAACATAGCGAGGTCGGGGGATCAAGGGGAGGTCGGAGGTCAAGGGGAGGTCGGGGTATGAAGGGGAGTTCGGGGGATCAAGGGGAGGTCGGGGGATCAAGGCGAGGTCGGGGGATCAAGGGGAGGTCGGGAGATCAAGGTGAGGTCGGGGGATCAAGGTGAGGTCGGGGGATCAATGGGAGGTCGGAGGATCAATGGGATGTCGGGGGATCAAGGGGAGATCGGGGGTTCAAGTGGATGTCGGGGGATCAAGGGGTGGTCGGGGGATCAAGGGGAGGTCGGGGGATCAAGGGGAGGTCGGGGGATCAAGGGGAGGTCGGGGGATCAAGGGGAGATCGGGAGATCAAGGTGAGGTCGGGAGATCAAGGGGAGGTCGGGGGATCAAGGGCAGGTCGGGGGATCAAGGGGAGGTCGAGAGATCAACGGTTGGTCGGATGATCAAGGGGAGGTTGGGTGATCAAGGGGTGGTCGGGTGATCATGAGGAGGTCGGGGGAACATCGAGAGGTCGGGGGATCAAGATGCCGCGGGATCAAAGGGCGGTCGGGGGATTCAAGGGGAGGTCGGGGGTTTCAAGGGATGATTGGGGTTCAATGGGAGGTCGTGGGTCAATGGGAGGTCGTGGTTCAGGGGGAGGTCGGGGGAGCAAGGGGAGGTCGGGGGATCAAGGGGTGGTCGGGGGATCAAGGGGAGGTCGGGGGATCAAGGGGTGGTCGGGGGATCAAGGGGAGGTCGGGGGATCAAGGGGGGTTCGGGGGATCAAGGGGAGGTCGGGGGATCAAGGGGAGGTCAGGGGATAACGGGGAGTTCGGGGGATCAAGGGGAGGTCGGGGGATGAAGGGGAGATCGGGGCATCAAGGGCATTTCAGGGTTCCAGGGGTGGTCGGGGGTTTCAAGGTAGGTCGGGAGTTTCAAGGGGTGGTCGGGGTTTTCAATGGGTGGTTGCGGTTCAAGTGGATGTCCGGGATTAAGGGTATGTCGGGGGATCAAGGGGTGGTCGGGGGATCAAGGGGTCGTCGGGAGATCAAGGGGAGGTTGGGGGATCAAGGGGAGGTCGGGGGATCAATGGTTGGTCGGATGATCAAGGGGAGGTTGGGTGATCAAGAGGAGGTCGGGTGATCATGGGGTAGTGGGGGGAACATAGAGAGGTTGGGGGATCAAGGGGAGGTCGGAGGTCAAGGGGAGGTCGGGGTATGAAGGGGAGTTCTGGGGATCAAGGGGAGGTCGGGGGATCAAGGGGTGGTCGAGGGATCAAGGGGAGGTCGGGGGATCAAGGTGTGGTCGGGGGATCAAGGTGAGGTCGGGGGATCAATGGGAGATCGGGGCATCAAGGGGAGTTCGTGGGATCCAGCGGAGTTCGGGGGTTTCAAGGTAGGTCGGGAGTTTCAGGGGGTGGTCGGTGTTTTCAATGGGTGGTTGCGGTTCAAGTGGATGTCCGGGATCAAGGGTAGGTCGGGGGATCAAGGGGTGGTCGGGGGATCAAGGGGAGGTCGGGAGATCAAGGGGAGGTCGGGGGATCAAGGGGAGGTCGGGGGATCAAGGGGAGGTCGGGGGATCAACGGTTGGTCGGCTGATCAAGGGGAGGTTGGGTGATCAAGGGGAGGTCGGGTGATCATGGGGTGGTGGGGGGAACATAGATAGGTCGGGGGATCAAGGAGAGGTCGGGGGATCAAGAGGAGTTTGGGGTATCAAGGGGTGGTCGGGGGATCAAGGGGAGGTCGGGAGATCAAGGGGAGGTCGGGGGATCAAGGGGTGGTCGGGGGATCAAGGGGAGGTCGTGGGATCAAGGGGAGGGCGGGGCATCAAGGGGTGGTCGGGGCATCAAGGGGAGGTCGGGGCATCAAGTGGAGGTCGGGGCATCAAGTGGATGTCGGGGCATCAAGGGGAGGTCGGGGCATCAAGGGGAGGTCGGGGGATCAAGGGTTGGTCGGGTGATCAAGGGAAGGTCGGGTGATCAAGGGAAGGTCGGGTGATCAAGGGGTGGTCGGGGGATCAAGGAGAGGTCGGGGGATCAAGAGGAGTTTGGGGTATCAAGGGGTGGTCGGGGGATCAAGGGGAGGTCGGGAGATCAAGGGGAGGTCGGGGGATCAAGGGGAGGTCGGGAGATCAAGGGGAGGTCGGGGGATCAAGGGGTGGTCGGGGGATCAAGGGGAGGTCGTTGGATCAAGGGGAGGGCGGGGCATCAAGGGGTGGTCGGGGCATCAAGTGGATGTCGGGGCATCAAGGGGAGGTCGGGGCATCAAGGGGAGGTCGGGGCATCAAGGGGAGGTCGGGGGATCAATGGTTGGTCGGATGATCAAGGGGAGGTTGGGTGATCAAGGGGAGGTCGGGTGATCATGGGGTAGTGGGGGGAACATAGAGAGGTTGGGGGATCAAGGGTAGGTCGGAGGTCAAGGGGTGGTCGGGGTATGAAGGGGAGTTCTGGGGATAAAGGGGTGGTCGGGGGATCAAGGGGTGGTCGGGGGATCAAGGGGAGGTCGGGGGATCAAGGTGTGGTCGGGTGATCAAGGTGAGGTCGGGGGATCAATGGGAGATCGGGGCATCAAGGGGAGTTCGTGGGATCCAGCGGAGGTCGGGGGTTTCAAGGTAGGTCGGGAGTTTCAAGGGGTGGTCGGTGTTTTCAACGGGTGGTTGCGGTTCAAGTGGATGTCCGGGATCAAGGATAGGTCGGGGGATCAAGGGGTGGTCGGGGGATCAAGGGGAGGTCGGGAGATCAAGGGGAGGTCGGGGGATCAAGGGGAGGTCGGGGGATCAACGGTTGGTCGGCTGAACAAGGGGAGCTTGGGTGATCAAGGGGAGGTCGGGTGATCATGGGGTGGTGGGGGGAACATAGAGAGGTCGGGGGATCAAGGTGAGGTCGGAGGTCAAGGGGAGGTCGGGGTATGAAGTGGAGTTCGGGGGCTCAAGGGGAGGTCGGGGGATCAAGGGGAGGTCGGGGGATCAAGGGGAGGTCGGGGGATCAAGGGGAGGTCGGGAGTTCAAGGTGAGGTCGGGGGATCAAGGTGAGGTCGGGGGATCAATGGGAGGTCGGAGGATCAATGGGATGTCGGGGGATCAAGGGGAGATCGGGGGTTCAAGTGGATGTCGTGGGATCAAGGGGTGGTCGGGGGATCAAGGGGAGGTCGGGGGATCAAGGGGAGGTCGGGGGATCAAGGGGAGGTCGGGGGATCAAGGGGAGATCGGGAGATCAAGGGGAGGTCGGGAGATCAAGGGGAGGTCGGGGTTCAAGGGGAGGTCGGGGGATCAAGGGGAGGTCGAGGGATCAACGGTTGGTCGGATGATCAATGGGAGGTTGGGTGATCAAGGGGTGGTCGGGTGATCATGGGGAGGTCGGGGGAACATCGAGAGGTCGGGGGATCAAGATGTCGGGGGATCAACGGGCGGTCGGTGGATTCAAGGGGAGGTCGGGGGTTTCAAGGGGTGATTGGGGTTCAATGGGAGGTCGTAGGTCAATGGGAGGTCGTGGGTCAAGGGGAGGTCGGGGGAGCAAAGGGAGGTCGGGGGATCAAGGGGAGTTCGGGGGATCAAGGGGAGGTCGGGGGATCAAGGGGAGGTCGGGGGATAACGGGGAGTTCGGGGGATCAAGGGGAGGTCGGGGGATCAAGGGGAGGTCGGGGATCAAGGGGTGGTCGGGGGATCAAGTGGAGGTCGGGGGATCAAGGAGAGGTCGGGGGATCAAGGAGATGTCGGGGGATCAAGGGGTGGTCGGTGGATCAAGGGTAGCTCGGGGCATCAAGGGGAGCTCGGCGCATCAAGGGGTGGTCGGGGCATCAAGTGGAGGTCGGGGCATCAAGGGGATGTCGGGGCATCAAGGGGAGGTCGGTGCATCAAGGGGAGGGCGGGGGATCAAGGGGAAGTCGGGGCATCAAGGGTAGGTCGGATCATCAAGGGTAGGTCGGGGCATCAAGTGGAGGTCGGGGGATCAAGGGGAGTTCGGGTGATCAAGGGAAGGTCGGGTGATCAAGGGGTGGTCGGGTGATCAAGGGGTGGTCGGGGGAACATGGAGAGGTCGGGGGATCAAGGAGATGTCGGGGGATCAACGGGCAGTCAGGGGATTCAAGGGGAGGACGGGGGATTCAAGTGGTGATTGGGGTTCAATGGGAGGTCGTGGGTCAAGTGGAGGTCGGGGGTCAAGGGGATGTCGTTTGTCAAGGGGATGTCGGAAGGATCAAGGGGAGAACGGAGAATCAAGGGGAGGTCGGCAGATGAAGCGGATGTCGGGGCATCAAGGGATGGTTGGGGTTGAAGTGGATGTCAAGGGATCAAGGGGAGGTCTCGGGATGAAGGGGAGGTCGGGGGATGAAGGGGATGTCGGGGGATGAAGGGTTGGTCGGTGTTGAAGGGGAGGACGGGGAATGAAGGGGAGGTTGGGGGATCAAGGGGTGGTCGGAGTATCAAGGGGAGGTTGGGGGATCAACGGGAGGTCGGGGGATCAAGGGGAGGTCGGGGGATCAAGGGGACGTCGGGGCATCAAGGAGTGGGCGGGGGATCAAGGGGTGGTCGGGGGATCAAGGGGCGGTCGGGGTTTGAAGGGGTGGACGGGGAATGAAGGGGAGGTCGGGGTATCAAGGGGAGGTCGGGGTATCAAGGGGAGGTCGGGGGATCAAGGGGAGGTCGGGGGATCAAGGGGAGGTCGGGGGATCAATGGGAGGTCGGGGGATCAAGGGGAGGTCGGGGGATCAAGGGGTGGTCGGGGGATCAAGAGGATGTTGGGGGATGAAGGGGTGGTCGGGGGATCAACGGTTGGTCGGGGGATCAAGGGGAGGTCGGGGGATCAAGGGGAGGTCGGGGGTTCAAGGGGAGGTCGGGGGATCAAGGAGAGGTCGGGGGATCAAGGAGATGTCGGGGGATCAACGGGCGGTCGGGGGATTCAAGGGGAGGTCGGGCGTTTCAAGGGATGATTGGGGTTCAATGGGAGGTCGTGGGTCAAGGGGAGGTCGGGGGATCAAGGGGTGTCGGGGGATCAAGGGGTGGTCGGGGGATCAAGGGGAGTTCAGGGGATCAAGGGGTGCTCGGGGGATCAAGGGGAGGTCGGGGCATCAAGGGGAGGTCGGGGCATCAAGGGGAGGTCGGGTCATCAAGGGGAAGTCGGGGCATCAAGGGGAGGTCGGGGCATCAATGGGACGTCGGGGCATCAAGGGGATGGCGGGGGATCAAGGGGAAGTCGGGGCACCAAGGCGAGCTCGTAGCATCAAGGGGAGGTCAGGGCATCAAGATTTGGTCGGGTGATCAAGGGGAGGTCGGGTGATCAAGGGGCGGTCGGGTGATCAAGGGGTGGTCGGGGGAACATGGAGAGGTCGGGGGATCAAGGAGATGTCGGGGGATCAACGGGCAGTCAGGGGATTCAAGGGGTGGTCGGGGGATCAAGGGGAGGTCGGGGGATCAACGGTTGGTCGGATGATAATGGGGTGGTTGGGTGATCAAGGGGAGGTCGGGTGATCATGGGGTGGTGGGGGGAACATAGAGAGGTCGGGGGATCAATAGGAGGTCGGAGGTCAAGGGGAGGTCGGGGTATTGAGGGGAGTACGGGGGATCAAGGGGAGATCGGGGGTTCAAGTGGATGTCGGGGGATCAAGGGGTGGTCGGGGGATCACGGGGAGGTCGGGGGATCAAGGGGAGGTCGGGGGTTCAAGGGGAGGTCGGGGGATCAAGGGGAGGTCGGGGGATCAAGGGGAGATCGGGAGATCAAGGGGAGGTCGGGAGATCAAGGGGAGGTCGAGAGATCAAGGGGAGGTCGTGGGATCAAGGGGAGGTCGGGGGATCAACGGTTGGTCGGATGATCAAGGGGAGGTTGGGTGATCAAGGGGTGGTCGGGTGATCATGGGGTGGTCGGGGGAACATCGAGAGGTCGGGGGATCAAGATGTCGGGGGATCAACGGGCGGTCGGGGGATTCAAGGGGAGGTCGGGGGTTTCAAGGGGTGATTGGGGATCAATGGGAGGTCGTGGGTCAAGGGGAGGTCGGGGGTCAAGGGGAGGTCGGGGGATCAAGGGGTGGTCGGGGGATCAAGGGGTGGTCGGGGGATCAAGGGGAGGTTGGGGGATCAAGGGGAGTTCGGGGGATCAAGGGGAGGTCGGGGGATAACGGGGAGTTCGGGGGATCAAGGGGAGGTCGGGGGATCAAGGGGAGGTCGGGGGATCAAGGGTAGGTCATGGGATCAAGGGGAGGTTGGGGTTTCAAGGTGAGTTAGGGGGATCCAAGGGAAGTCGGTGGCTCATGGGGAGTTCGGAGGATCAAAGGGAAGTCGGGGGATCAAGGGATAGACGGGGGTTCAAGGGGAGATCGGGGGTTCAAGTGGATGTCGTGGGATCAAGGGGTGGTCGGGGGATCAAGGGTAGGTCGGGGGATCATGGGGAGGTCGGGGGATCAAGGGGCGGTCGGGGGATCAAGGGTAGGTCGGGGGATCAAGGGGAGGTCGGGGGATCAAGTGGAGGTCGGGGGATCAATTGGAGGTCGGGGGATCAAGGGGAGGTCGGGGGATCAAGGGTAGGTTGGGGGATCAAGGGGAGGTTGGGGGTTCAAGGTGAGTTAGGGGGATCCAAGGGAAGTCGATGGCTCATGGGGAGTTCGGAGGATCAAAGGGCAGTCGGGGGTTCAAGGGGAGATCGGGGGTTCAAGGGGAGATCGCGGGTTCAAGTTTTTGTCGGGGAATCAAGGGGTGGTCAGGGGATCAAGGGGAGGTCGGGGGATCAAGGGTAGGTCGGGGGATCAAGGGGAGGTCGGGGGATCAAGGGGAGGTCGGGAGATCAAGGGGAGGTCGGGGGATCAAGGGGAGGTCGGGGCATCAACTGTTGGTCGGATGATCAAGGGGAGGTTGGGTGATCAAGGGGAGGTCGGGTGATCAAGGGGTGGTCGGGGGAACATGGAGAGGTCGGGGGATCAAGGAGATGTCGGGGGACCAACGGGCAGTCAGGGGATTCAAGGGGAGGTCGGGGGATTCAAGTGGTGATTGGGGTTCAATGGGAGGTCGTGGGTCACGTGGAGGTCGGGGGTCAAGGGGATGTCGTTTGTCAAGGGGATGTCGGAAGGATCAAGGGGAGAACGGAGGATCAAGGGGAGGTCGGCAGATGAAGCGGATGTCAGGGCATCAAGGGAAGGTCGGGGGTTTCAAGGGGTGGTTGGGGTTGAAGTGGATGTCAAGCGATCAAGGGGAGGTCGCGGGATGAAGGGGAGGTAGGGGGATGAAGGGGATGTCGGGGGATGAAGGGGTGGTCGGTGTTGAAGGGGAGGTCGGGGAATGAAGGGGAGGTTGGGGGATCAAGGGGAGGTCGGAGTATCAAAGGGAGGTTGGGGGATCAAGGGGAGGTCGGGGGATCAAGAGGAGGTCGGGGATTGAAGGGGTGGACGGAGAATGAAGGGGAGGTCGGGGTATCAAGGGGAGGTCGGGGGATCAAGGGGAGGTCGGGGGATCAAGGGGTGGTCGGGGGATCAAGGGGAGGTCGGGGGATCAAGAGGAGGTCGGGGGATGAAGGGGTGGTCGGGGGATCAAGGGGAGGTCGGGAGATCAAGGTGAGGTCGGGGGATCAAGGTGAGGTCGGGGGATCAATGGGAGGTCGGAGGATCAAGGGGATGTCTGGGGATCAAGGGGAGATCGGGGGTTCAAGTGGATGTCGGGGGATCAAGGGGTGGTCGGGGATCAAGGGGAGGTCGGGGGATCAAGGGGAGGTCGGGGGATCAAGGGGAGGTCGGGGGATCAAGGGGTGATCGGGAGATCAAGGGGAGGTCGGGAGATCAAGGGGTGGTCGGGGGATCAAGGGGAGGTCGGAGGATCAAGGGGAGGTCGAGGGATCAACGGTTGGTCGGATGATCAAGGGGAGGTTGGGTGATCAAGGGGTGGTCGGGTGACCATGGGGAGGTCGGGGGAACATCGAGATGTCGGGGGATCAAGATGTCGGGGGATCAACGGGCGGACGGGGGATTCAAGGGGAGGTCGGGGGTTTCAAGGGGTGATTGGGGTTCAATGGGAGGTCGTGGGTCAATGGGAGGTCGTGGGTCAAGGGGAGGTCGGGGGAGCAAGGGGAGGTCGGGGGATCAAGGGGTGGTCGGGGGATCAAGGGGAGTTCGGGGGATCAAGGGGAGGTCGGGGGATCAAGGGGAGGTCGGGGGATAACGGGGAGTTCGGGGGATCAAGGGGAAGTCGGGGGATCAAGGGGTGTTCGGGGGATCAAGGGGTGGTAGGGGGATCAAGTGGAGGTCGGGGGATCAAGGAGATGTCGGGAGATCAATGGGCGGTCGGGGGATTCAAGGGGAGGTCGGGTGTTTCAAGGGGTGATTGGGGTTCAATGGGAGGTCGTGGGTCAAGGGGAGGTCGTGGGATCAAGGGGAGGTCGGGGGATCAAGGGGAGGTCGGGGGATCAAGGGGAGGTCGGGGGATCAACTGTTGGTCGGATGATCAAGGGGAGGTTGGGTGATCAAGGGGAGGTCGGGTGATCAAGGGGTGGTCGGGGGAACATGGAGAGGTCGGGGGATCAAGGAGATGTCGGGGGACCAACGGGAAGTCAGGGGATTCAAGGGGAGGTCGGGGGATTCAAGTGGTGATTGGGGTTCAATGGGAGGTCGTGGGTCACGTGGAGGTCGGGGGTCAAGGGGATGTCGTTTGTCAAGGGGATGTCGGAAGGATCAAGGGGAGAACGGAGGATCAAGGGGAGGTCGGCAGATGAAGCGGATGTCAGGGCATCAAGGGAAGGTCGGGGGTTTCAAGGGGTGGTTGGGGTTGAAGTGGATGTCAAGCGATCAAGGGGAGGTCGCGGGATGAAGGGGAGGTAGGGGGATGAAGGGGATGTCGGGGGATGAAGGGGTGGTCGGTGTTGAAGGGGAGGTCGGGGAATGAAGGGGAGGTTGGGGGATCAAGGGGAGGTCGGGGGATTCAAGGGGAGGTCGGGCGTTTCAAGGGGTGATTGGGGTTCAATGGGAGGTCGTGGGTCAAGGGGAGGTCGGGGGATCAAGGGGAGGTCGGGGGATCAAGGGGTGGTCGGGGGATCAAGAGGAGTTCGGGGGATCAAGGGGTGGTCGGGGGATCACGGGGTGGTCGGGGGATCAAGGGGAGTTCGGGGGATCAAGGGGAGGTCGGGGGATCAAGGGGAGGTCGGGGGATAACGGGGAGTTCGGGGGATCATGGGGAGGTCGGGGGATCAAGGGGAGTTCGGGGGATCAAGGGGTGGTCGGGGGATCAAGTGGAGGTCGGGGGATCAAGGAGATGTCGGGAGATCAATGGGCGGTCGGGGGATTCAAGGAGAGGTCGGGCGTTTCAAGGGGTGATTGGGGTTCAATGGGAGGTCGTGGGTCAAGGGGAGGTCGGGGGATCAAGGGGAGGTCGGGGGATCAAGGGGTGGTCGGGGGATCAAGAGGAGTTCGGGGGATCAAGGGGAGATCAGGGGATCAAGGGGAGGTCGGGAGATCAAGGGGAGGTCGGGGGATCAAAGGGTGGTCGGGGGATCAAGGGGTGGTCGGTGGATCAAGGGTAGCTCGGGGCATCAAGGGGCGGTCGGGGCATCAAGGGGAGCTCGGGGCATCAAGGGGATGTCGGGGCATCAAGGGGAGGTCGGTGCATCAAGGGGAGGGCGGGGGATCAAGGGGAAGTCGGGGCATCAATGGTAGTTTGGGGCATCAAGGGTAGGTCGGGGCATCAAGTGGAGGTCGGGGGATCAAGGGGAGTTCGGGTGATCAAGGGAAGGTCGGGTGATCAAGGGGTGGTCGGGTGATCAAGGGGTGGTCGGGGGAACATGGAGAGGTCGGGGGATCAAGGAGATGTCGGGGGATCAACGGGCAGTCAGGGGATTCAAGGGGAGGTCGGGGGATTCAAGTGGTGATTGGGGTTCAATGGGAGGTCGTGGGTCAAGTGGAGGTCGGGGGTCAAGGGGATGTCGTTTGTCAAGGGGATGTCGGAAGGATCAAGGGGAGAACGGAGGATCAAGGGGAGGTCGGCAGATGAAGCGGATGTCAGGGCATCAAGGGAAGGTCGGGGGTTTCAAGGGGTGGTTGGGGTTGAAGTGGATGTCAAGGGATCAAGGGGAGGTCTCGGGATGAAGGGGAGGTCGGGGGATGAAGGGGATGTCGGGGGATGAAGGGGTGGTCGGTGTTGAAGGGGAGGTCGGGGAATGAAGGGGAGGTTGGGGGATCAAGGGGAGGTCGGAGTATCAAAGGGAGGTTGGGGGATCAAGGGGAGGTCGGGGGATCAAGGGGAGGTCGGGGAATGAAGGGGAGGTCGGGGTATCAAGGGGAGGTCGGGGGATCAAGGGGAGGTCGGGGGATCAAGGGGATGTCGGGGGATCAAGGGGAGGTCGGGGGATCAAGGGGAGGTCGGGGGATCAAGAGGAGGTCGGGGGATGAAGGGGTGGTCGGGGGATCAAGGGGAGGTCGGGAGATCAAGGTGAGGTCGGGGGATCAAGGTGAGGTCGGGGGATCAATGGGTGGTCGGAGGATCAAGGGGATGTCTGGGGATCAAGGGGAGATCGGGGGTTCAAGTGGATGTCGGGGGATCAAGGGGTGGTCGGGGATCAAGGGGAGGTCGGGGGATCAAGGGGAGGTCGGCGGATCAAGGGGAGGTCGGGGGTTCAAGGGGAGATCGGGAGATCAAGTGGAGGTCGGGAGATCAAGGTGTGGTCGGGGGATCAAGGGGAGGTCGGGGGATCAAGGGGAGGTCGAGGGATCAACGGTTGGTCGGATGATCAAGGGGAGGTTGGGTGATCAAGGGGTGGTCGGGTGATCATGGGGAGGTCGGGGGAACATCGAGAGGTCGGGGGATCAAGATGTCGGGGGATCAACGGGCGGACGGGGTATTCAAGGGGAGGTCGGGGGTTTCAAGGGGTGATTGGGGTTCAATGGGAGGTCGTGGGTCAATGGGAGGTCGTGGGTCAAGGGGAGTTCGGGGGATCAAGGGGTGGTCGGGAGATCAAGGGGAGGTCGGGGGATCAAGGAGTGGTCGGGGGATCAAGGGGAGGTCGGAGGATCAAAGGGAGGTTGGGGGATCAAGGGGAGGTCGGGGGATCAAGGGGAGGTCGGGGTTTGAAGGGGTGGACGGAGAATGAAGGGGAGGTCGGGGTATCAAGGGGAGGTCGGGGGATCAAGGGGAGGTCGGGGGATCAAGGGGAGGTCGGGGGATCAAGTGGAGGTCGGGGGATCAAGAGGAGGTCGGGGGATGAAGGGGTGGTCGGGGGATCAAGGGGAGGTCGGGAGATCAAGGTGAGGTCGGGGGATCAAGGTGAGGTCGGTGGATCAATGGGAGGTCGGAGGATCAAGGGGATGTCTGGGGATCAAGGGGTGGTCGGGGGATCAAGGGGAGGTCGGGGGTTCAAGGGGTGGTCGGGGGATCAAGGGGAGGTCGGGGGATCAAGGGGAGGTCGGGGGATCAAGGGGAGATCGGGAGATCAAGGGGAGGTCGGGAGATCAAGGGGTGGTCGGGGGATCAAGGGGAGGTCGGAGGATCAAGGGGAGGTCGAGGGATCAACGGTTGGTCGGATGATCAAGGGGAGGTTGGGTGATCAAGGGGTGGTCGGGTGACCATGGGGAGGTCGGGGGAACATCGAGATGTCGGGGGATCAAGATGTCGGGGGATCAACGGGCGGACGGGGGATTCAAGGGGAGGTCGGGGGTTTCAAGGGGTGATTGGGGTTCAATGGGAGGTCGTGGGTCAAGGGGAGGTCGGGGGATCAAGGGGAGGTCGGGGGATCAAGGGGTGGTCGGGGGATCAAGAGGAGTTCGGGGGATCAAGGGGTGGTCGGGGGATCAAGGGGTGGTCGGGGGATCAAGGGGAGTTCGGGGGATCAAGGGGAGGTCGGGGGATCAAGGGGAGGTCGGGGGATAACGGGGAGTTCGGGGGATCAAGGGGAGGTCGGGGGATCAAGGGGAGTTCGGGGGATCAAGGGGTGGTCGGGGGATCAAGTGGAGGTCGGGGGATCAAGGAGATGTCGGGAGATCATTGGGCGGTCGGGGGATTCAAGGAGAGGTCGGGCGTTTCAAGGGGTGATTGGGGTTCAATGGGAGGTCGTGGGTCAAGGGGCGGTCGGGGGATCAAGGGGAGGTCGGGGGATCAAGGGGTGGTCGGGGGATCAATAGGAGTTCGGGGGATGAAGGGGAGATCAGGGGATCAAGGGGAGGTCGGGAGATCAAGGGGAGGTCGGGGGATCAAGGGGTGGTCGGGGGATCAAGGGGTGGTCGGTGGATCAAGGGTAGCTCGGGGCATCAAGGGGCGGTCGGGGCATCAAGGTGAGCTCGGGGCATCAAGGGGATGTCGGGGCATCAAGGGGAGGTCGGTGCATCAAGGGGAGGGCGGGGGATCAAGGGGAAGTCGGGGCATCAATGGTAGTTTGGGGCATCAAGGGTAGGTCGGGGCATCAAGTGGAGGTCGGGGGATCAAGGGGAGTTCGGGTAATCAAGGGAAGGTCGGGTGATCAAGGGGTGGTCGGGTGATCAAGGGGTGGTCGGGGGAACATGGAGAGGTCGGGGGATCAAGGAGATGTCGGGGGATCAACGGGCAGTCAGGGGATTCAAGGGGAGGTCGGGGGATTCAAGTGGTGATTGGGGTTCAATGGGAGGTCGTGGGTCAAGTGGAGGTCGGGGGTCAAGGGGATGTCGTTTGTCAAGGGGATGTCGGAAGGATCAAGGGGAGAACGGAGGATCAAGGGGAGGTCGGCAGATGAAGCGGATGTCGGGGCATCAAGGGAAGGTCGGGTGTTTCAAGGGGTGGTTGGGGTTGAAGTGGATGTCAAGGGATCAAGGGGAGGTCTCGGGATGAAGGGGAGGTCGGGGGATGAAGGGGATGTCGGGGGATGAAGGGGTGGTCGGTGTTGAAGGGGAGGTCGGGGAATGAAGAGGAGGTTGGGGGATCAAGGGGAGGTCGGAGTATCAAAGGGAGGTTGGGGGATCAAGGGGAGGTCGGGGGATCAAGGGAAGGTCGGGGAATGCAGGGGAGGTCGGGGTATCAAGGGGAGGTCGGGGGATCAAGGGGAGGTCGGGGGATCAAGGGGAGGTCGGGGGATCAAGGGGAGGTCGGGGGATCAAGGGGAGGTCGGGGGATCAAGAGGAGGTCGGGGGATGAAGGGGTGGTCGGGGGATCAAGGGGAGGTCGGGAGATCAAGGTGAGGTCGGGGGATCAAGGTGAGGTCGGGGGATCAATGGGTGGTCGGAGGATCAAGGGGATGTCTGGGGATCAAGGGGAGATCGGGGGTTCAAGTGGATGTCGGGGGATCAAGGGGTGGTCGGGGATCAAGGGGAGGTCGGGGGATCAAGGGGAGGTCGGGGGATCAAGGGGAGGTCGGGGGTTCAAGGGGAGATCGGGAGATCAAGTGGAGGTCGGGAGATCAAGGGGTGGTCGGGGGATCAAGGGGAGGTCGGGGGATCAAGGGGAGGTCGAGGGATCAACGGTTGGTCGGATGATCAAGGGGAGGTTGGGTGATCAAGGGGTGGTCGGGTGATCATGGGGAGGTCGGGGGAACATCGAGAGGTCGGGGGATCAAGATGTCGGGGGATCAACGGGCGGACGGGGTATTCAAGGGGAGGTCGGGGGTTTCAAAGGGTGATTGGGGTTCAATGGGAGGTCGTGGGTCAATGGGAGGTCGTGGGTCAAGGGGAGTTCGGGGGATCAAGGGGAGGTCGGGAGATCAAGGTGAGGTCGGGGGATCAAGGTGAGGTCGGGGGATCAATGGGAGGTCGGAGGATCAAGGGGATGTCTGGGGATCAAGGGGTGGTCGGGGGATCAAGGGGAGGTCGGGGGATCAAGGGGAGGTCGGGGGATCAAGGGGAGGTCGGGGGATCAAGGGGAGGTCGGGGGATCAAGGGGAGGTCGGGCGATCAAGGGGAGATCGGGAGATCAAGGGGAGGTCGGGAGATCAAGGGGTGGTCGGGGGATCAAGGGGAGGTCGGAGGATCAAGGGGAGGTCGAGGGATCAACGGTTGGTCGGATGATCAAGGGGAGGTTGGGTGATCAAGGGGTGGTCGGGTGACCATGGGGAGGTCGGTGGAACATCGAGATGTCGGGGGATCAAGATGTCGGGTGATCAACGGGCGGACGGGGGATTTAAGGGGAGGTCGGGGGTTTCAAGGGGTGATTGGGGTTCAATGGGAGGTCGTGGGTCAATGGGAGGTCGTGGGTCAAGGGGAGGTCGGGGGAGCAAGGGGAGGTCGGGGGATCAAGGGGTGGTCGGGGGATCAAGGGGAGTTCGGGGGATCAAGCGGAGGTCGGGGGATCAAGGGGATGTCGGGGGATAACGGGGAGTTCGGGGGATCAAGGGGAGGTCGGGGGATCAAGGGGTGTTCGGGGGATCAAGGGGTGGTAGGGGGATCAAGTGGAGGTCGGGGGATCAAGGAGATGTCGGGAGATCAATGGGCGGTCGGGGGATTCAAGGGGAGGTCGGGCGTTTCAAGGGGTGATTGGGGTTCAATGGGAGGTCGTGGGTCAAGGGGAGGTCGGGGGATCAAGGGGAGGTCGGGGGATCAAGGGGTGGTCGGGGGATCAAGAGGAGGTCGGGGGATCAAGGGGTGGTCGGGGGATCAAGGGGTGGTCGGGGGATCAAGGGGAGTTCGGGGGATCAAGGGGAGGTCGGGGGATCAAGGGGAGGTCGGGGGATAACGGGGAGTTCGGGGGATCAAGGGGAGGTCGGGCGATCAAGGGGAGTTCGGGGGATCAAGGGGTGGTCGGGGGATCAAGTGGAGGTCGGGGGATCAAGGAGATGTCGGGAGATCAATGGGCGGTCGGGGGATTCAAGGGGAGGTCGGGCGTTTCAAGGGGTGATTGGGGTTCAATGGGAGGTCGTGGGTCAAGGGGAGTTCGGGGGATCAAGGGGAGGTCGGGGTATCAAGGGGTGGTCGGGGGATCAAGAGGAGTTCGGGGGATCAAGGGGAGGTCAGGGGGATCAAGCGGAGGTCGGGAGATCAAGGGGAGGTCGGGGGATCAAGGGGTGGTCGGGGGATCAAGGGGTGGTCGGTGGATCAAGGGTAGCTCGGGGCATCAAGGGGCGGTCGTGGCATCAAGGGGAGCTCGGGGCATCAAGGGGATGTCGGGGCATCAAGGGGAGGTCGGTGCATCAAGGGGAGGGCGGGGGATCAAGGGGAAGTCGGGGCATCAATGGTAGTTTGGGGCATCAAGGGTAGGTCGGGGCATCAAGTGGAGGTCGGGGGATCAAGGGGAGTTCGCGTGATCAAGGGAAGGTCGGGTGATCAAGGGGTGGTCGGGTGATCAAGGGGTGGTCGGGGGAACATGGAGAGGTCGGGGGATCAATGAGATGTCGGGGGATCAACGGGCAGTCAGGGGATTCAAGGGGTGGTCGGGGGATTCAAGTGGTGATTGGGGTTCGATGGGAGGTCGGGGGTCAAGGGGATGTCGTTTGTCAAGGGGATGTCGGAAGGATCAAGGGGAGAACGGAGGATCAAGGGGAGGTCGGCAGATGAAGCGGATGTCGGGGCATCAAGGAAGGTCGGGTGTTTCAAGGTGTGGTTGGGGTTGAAGTGGATGTCAAGGGATCAAGGGGAGGTCTCGGGATGAAGGGGAGGTCGGGGGATGAAGGGGATGTCGGGGGATGAAGGGGTGGTCGGTGTTGAAGGGGAGGACGGGGAATGAAGGGGAGGTTGGGGGATCAAGGGGAGGTCGGAGTATCAAGGGGAGGTTGGGGGATCAAGGGGAGGTCGGGGGATCAAGGGGAGGTCGGGGGATCAAGGGGACGTCGGGGCATCAAGGGGTGGGCGGGGGATCAAGGGGTGGTCGGGGGATCAAGTGGCGGTCGGGGTTTGAAGGGGTGGACGGGGGATCAAGGGGTGGTCGGGGGATCAAGGGGAGGTTGGGGGATCAAGGGGAGTTCGGGGGATCAATGGGAGGTCGGGGGATAACGGGGAGTTCGGGGGATCAAGGGGAGGTCGGGGGATCAAGGGGAGGTCGGGGGATCAAGGGTAGGTCGTGGGATCAAGGGGAGGTTGGGGTTTCAAGGTGAGTTAGGGGGATCCAAGGGAAGTCGCTGGCTCATGGGGAGTTCGGAGGATCAAAGGGAAGTCGGGGGATCAAGTGATAGACGGGGGTTCAAGGGGAGATCGGGGGTTCAAGTGGATGTCGTGGGATCAAGGGGCGGTCGGGGGATCAAGGGGAGGTCGGGGGATCATGGGGAGGTCGGGGTTCAAGGGGCGGTCGGGGGATCAAGGGGAGGTCGGGGGATCAAGG
>NW_027597988.1:0-58125 GCF_964194155.1 Cetorhinus maximus
CCGTTGGATAGATCCCACTCCCCATTGGATAGACCTCAATCCCCAAATACCTGATCCCAATGTCCAGAGATGGAGGGTGAAGTGCGAGATCCTGGGACATCCCTTTCAGGAAACATGTTACTATAACCTTCCAATCCTGAACGAGACGGAGCTTTACTCTGTATCTAACCCCGGTGCTGTACCTGCCCTGGGAGTGTTTGATGGGGACAGTGTAGAGGGAGCTTTACTCTGTATCTAACCCCGTGCTGTACCTGTCCTCTGAGTGTTTGATGGGGACAGTGTGGGGGGAGCTTTACTCCGTATCTAACCCCGTGCTGTACCTGCCCTGGGAGTGTTTGATGGGGACGGTGTAGAGGGAGCTTTACTCTGTATCTAACCCCGTGCTGTACCTGTCCTGGGAGTGTTTGATGGGGACAGTGTAGAGGGAGCTTTACTCTGTATCTAACCCCGTGCTGTTCCTGTCCTGGGAGTGTTTGATGGGGACGGTGTAGAGGGAGCTTTACTCTGTATCTAACCCCGTGCTGTACCTGTCCTGGGAGTGTTTGATGGGGACGGTGTAGAGGGAGCTTTACTCTGTATCTAACCCCGTGCTGTACCTGTCCTTGGAGTGTTTGATGGGGTCGGTGTAGAGGGAGAGTTACTCTGTATCTATCCCTGTGCTGTACCTGCCCTGGGAGTGTTTGATGGGGACGGTGTAGAGGGAGCTTTACTCTGTATCTAACCCCGTGCTGTACCTGTCCTGGGAGTGTTTGATGGAGAGACAGTGTAGAGGAAGCTTTACTCTGTATCTAACCCCGTGCTGTGCCTGTCCTGGGAGTGTTTGATGGGGACGGTGCAGAGGGAGATTTACCGTGTATCTAACCCCGTGCTGTACCTGCCCTGGGAGTGTTTGATGGGGACAGTGCAGAGGGAGCTTTACTCTGTATCTAACCCCGTGCTGTACCTGTCCTGGGAGTGTTTGATGGGGACGGTGTAGAGGGAGCTTTACTCTGTATCTAACCCCGTGCTGTACGTGCCCTGGGAGTGTTTGATGGGGACAGTGCAGAGGGAGCTTTACTCTGTATCTAACCCCGTGCTGTACCTGTCCTGGAAGTGTTTGATGGGGACAGTGTAGAGGGAGCTTTACTCTGTATCTAACCCCGTGCTGTACCTGTCCTGGGAGTGTTTGATGGGGACAGTGTAGAGGAAGCTTTGACATGAATCTAATTTCCTTTCCCTCCCCTGACAGTTGGATTTCCACAAGGGGCTGAAGCTGGACAAACCGACAGAGCAGAAGATGGAGGAGCCTCGTACGGACGCTCGGGACCACGAGCGGGCGGCCCGGGACCAGTGGGCCGAGCGCGAGCGGGAGATGGAACGGCGGGAGCGCACGCGCTCCGAGCGGGAGTGGGACCGTGACAAGGTCAAGGAGTATGAGAGCAAAGAGGGCGCCAAGGCTCGTTCGCGTTCCCGCTCCCGGTCTCGCGACCGCCGGAGGAAAGAACGTGCCAAGTCCAAGGAGAAGAGGAACGAAAAGAAAGGTAAGGTACCCGACTCATGTCTCTGAGAATGGGCCCAGGCATCCGGACTCCTCAACCTGCAATATCACCATGAGGCCACATAGCTGAACTTCCCTCCCCCATGAGCTGTCAGCTCGTCCGTCACTCTCACACCAACAAAGCCTTACGTCTGGCACTTTATCCGATGCCTTCTGCAAACTCACATTTGCTCCTGTTAACCCCAGTTACTTTGCATACCTTCAGCCTGTGTTGGGTTTTTTGAAGTTCTATCTCCCACAGCGCTGTTAGGGAGGGAGTTCCAGGATTTTGTCCCCTATGTGGTGTAGGTACACCCACGGCGCTGTTAGGGAGGGAGTTCCAGGATTTGGACCCAGCGACAGTGAAGGAACGGCCGATATGTTTCCAAGTCGGGATGGTGAGGGGCTCGGAGGGGGAACTTCCAGGTGCTGGTGTTGAGGGAAGGTGTACCGCTAACCGGGAGGAAGGAACCGACAGGGGTTAAACCGTGTCCGACGGGCGCAGCCCCTCCCTCAACATAAATAATCACCTCTTAAGCATTGGCGGGAGGGGTTTATTTTTATTGCAACCGGCCGCTCAAAACATTCAACGACCATTGAAACCGGAAGCCCGAGGCCCCGAACCCGGACGTGTCTTCACGAACCCGAGCGGCTGGTCAGCGGCACCTCCGCCCGTGAGTGCAGCCTCCCGATTCTCCACACCTCCCGACGCGTCCGGCTCTGTCACCTTGTCCCGTCTCCCTCGGCTGTGCTCGGTGCCTCGGTCTCCCTCGCCTGGCGGGACTCCCTCCCTCGCTCGCTCGCTTTGGGGTCGACTGTGCCTCAGAGCCTCAGCCCGACCGGGGTGTGGGGGAGATGAATCGCCTTCACCTTCCACTTTCCCACCCCCCCCTTTTAACGTGACGGTAAGAGGAACGTGCGTTTCTATCGTTATCTCTCGTGCCTTCACATTGATCCCCCCCCCCACCAAACACTCCAATCGAGCGCTCTTTGCTGCTTTTTTTTTGGGGGGGGGGGTGGGGGTAGCGCAGCCCCCGTTGCAGCGTACGAAAAGCGGTGGCCAATCGCACACAGCAAGATCCCACACGCGGCCAGGTGGTAATGACCCAGATATCGTCCACTTCGGTAATGTTTGTTCTGGGATGACTGTCTGCCCCCCACCCCAGGGCTTTGGGGAGAACCTGCCGGCTTCTCCAGAAGTGGCAGTGTGGATCTCGTGCATCTAGAAGAGGGGGCAGGTGGAGCTTGCAACAGTGCGGCTCTCCCTCAGCACTGACCCTCCGATAATGCGGCTCTCCCTCAGCGCTGACCCTCCGACAGTGCGGCTCTCCCACAGCACTGACCCTCCGACAGTGCGGCTCTCCCTCAGCACTGACCCTCCGACAGTGCGGCTCTCCCTCAGCACTGACCCTCCGACAGTGCGGCTCTCCCTCAGCACTGACCCTCCGACAGTGCGGCTCTCCCTCAGCACTGACCCTCCGACAGCGCGGCTCTCCCTCAGCACTGACCCTCCGACAGCGCGGCTCTCCCTCAGCACTGACCCTCCGACTGTGCGGCTCTCCCTCAGCACTGACCCTCCGACAGTGCGGCTCTCCCTCAGCGCTGACCCTCCGACAGTGCGGCTCTCCCTCAGCGCTGACCCTCCGACAGTGCGGCTCTCCCTCAGCACTGACCCTCCGACAGTGCGGCTCTCCCTCAGCACTGACCCTCCGACAGTGCGGCTCTCCCTCAGCACTGACCCTCCGACAGCGCGGCTCTCCCTCAGCACTGACCCTCCGACAGCGCGGCTCTCCCTCAGCACTGACCCTCCGACTGTGCGGCTCTCCCTCAGCACTGACCCTCCGACAGTGCGGCTCTCCCTCAGCGCTGACCCTCCGACAGTGCGGCTCTCCCTCAGCGCTGACCCTCCGACAGTGCGGCTCTCCCTCAGCACTGACCCTCCGACAGTGCGGCTCTCCCTCAGCACTGACCCTCCGACAGTGCGGCTCTCCCTCAGCACTGACCCTCCGACAGTGCGGCTCTCCCTCAGCGCTGACCCTCCGACAGTGCGGCTCTCCCTCACCACTGACCCTCCGACAGTGCGGCTCTCCCTCAGCACTGACCCTCCGACAGTGCGGCTCTCCCTCAGCACTGACCCTCCGACAGTGCGGCTCTCCCTCAGCGCTGACCCTCCGACAGCGCGGCTCTCCCTCAGCACTGACCCTCCGACTGTGCGGCTCTCCCTCAGCGCTGACCCTCCAACTGTGCGGCTCTCCCTCAGCGCTGACCCTCCGACAGTGCGGCGCTCCCTCAGCACTGACCCTCCGACAGTGCGGCTCTCCCTCAGCGCTGACCCTCCGACTGTGCGGCTCTCCCTCAGCGCTGACCCTCCGACAGTGCGGCTCTCCCTCAGTGATATGGGGCTGTGGTCTCTGGAGTCGGGGTTTATATTTAGCCCCTCCGACGGAGCGATTAACTCCTTCCTTCCCCTTGTGTATCCATCGCACAGAGAAAGCCCCCGAGGAGCCCCCCGCTAAACTACTGGACGACCTGTTCCGCAAGACGAAGGCCGCACCGTGTATATACTGGCTTCCCCTGACAGTCGAACAGGTGAGGGGGCAGGGAGCGGCGTGGGGAAGGGAGCGATGAATGGAGGGTGGGGCGTGACTGAACCACGACGAGTCGGTGGGGGGAGGTGTGTGGGCTCCTGGTTCACCGATACACTGACTTGTGCCGTCCACTTCACCCCCCCACCCCACCCCACCCTGCAGATCCTCCAGAAGGAGATGGAGCGGGCGGACCGGGCCCGGGAGCGGGAGAAGCGGCGCAAGGAGCAAGAGGAGGAGGAGCGGAAGCAGGCGGAGCAGCGCAAGGAGAGGGCGAAGGAGCGGGAGAAGGAGAGGGAGCGGGAGCGGGAGAAGGAGGCCGAGCGCAGCCGGGAGCTGGAGCGGAAGCGGGACCACAGCCGCGAGCGGGAGAGGGGCCGCGACAGGGACCGGGAGCGGGATCGGCGGGACGCCAAGCGCAGGAGCCGGAGCCGGAGCACGTCGACTCGTGACCGGAGCAGGCGCTGACCGACCGACTGACCGGCCCGGCCCGGCCGGCCGCGGAGACTGAGGGCGGGAGGGAGGGGAGGGCGACGTCCACTTCAACTCCCGTCCCCCTTTTTTTTTATATAATAAAAAAAAACGAAGCGGCCCGGGAGGCGATGGCATGTCCTGCTCTAAACTCCCCGGGGCGGGTGGGGGGGCGGGGGGCGCGGGATCACAGGTGGGACCCTCCCCCCTCTCCCGCTCTCACACTCCCCCTCTCCCGTGTCATGCACTGAGATGGTGTGGGGGGAGGAGGGGATGTGGTGGAGGCCACAGGTCAGGCGCCCCCCTCTTCCCGCCGATCATAGACTTTAGTTCAGTTCTTTTCGATAGGTTATTTCCTCCTCCCCTCCCCTCCCTTCCCTCTCGCACCTGTTTGTTTTTCTAAATGAGATGCGTCTTCCCCCGAAACCCCCTCTCGTCGCCCCAACACCCCCTCCCCCACATCCTTCGCCCATTAGGGGCGTTGAGTCAGCACGAGAGAGCGGAAGATCGGCGCTTCCCGATTTTGTCCCGTCGATCCCTTCTCTCCGAGGGCGGCGAGCGGGGGGTCAGTGCGGGGCAGGGATCCCACCCCCCCAGCCCACCCCACTGCCAGAGTGGCCAGGAGAGCAGCGGTGGCAGGGACGCAGGGGGTTTTTTGATGTTCGGAGCCGGGGGGAGGCGCTGTTCCTAGGGGAAACCCGGGCGGCCAGGCTATGGGGCGAGAGACATAAGGTGTTTGAACGTCCTTCTCTCCCCCCCCCCACCTCTGTAAACCCCCTGGGGGGCCTGTGCAGGAGGAGGTGCCCCTCGGGAGGTTCCAAGCGAGGTTTTAGTTGCACCCCTTGCCCCTGTTGTGTACCACCCCCCTTCCTTTCATCCCCCCACCCCACCCCGGAACCCTCTCGACATGTAAATGGGGCTCTCTTTCCGCGTAACCACCCCCCCCCACCCCTCCCCCAGGACTCCCTTTTCCTTTTTTTTTTGTTTTTTTTTCTGCCTCTTGAGGATGAATTAAAATCAGCTGTTAGTTTACCCGCCTGTGCGTTCGTTCATTGTCGGCTGGCTGTGTGAGGGGGCTGCTGGGCGGGGTTTCGACCTGGCGCTGTAGCACTCTCCCTCCCTCCCCGCCACACACACACACACACACACACACACTCGCGCTGCATGGGATACGGGGCATGTCCCCCGCTCCTACCCCCTGTGTGCTGTCGCCGAGGGGAGCAAGTAGCGGGATGCAAGAATGACTGGTGGCCCGCAGGACTACACGCACGCGACAGGGATTGAAGGAGGCAAAAGCCCACAAGGCGGTGGAATTCTTGAGTTTATTCAGGAGAGATTCCGTGGATCGTGCATTCATCAGCCAATGAAGGATCAGCATTCGAAAGGTGTTAGGGGGAGCCTCGAGACAACACTGACCATAATACAACTGAAATGGACATTGGGTTGCGGGGGTGGGGGGGCGCTAAACGGCTTCTTCCTGTTCCTGTGTAACAGTCTTGAGGAGGCTGATCAGCGTCCTGTTCCAAGGAGAGACTGAATGACCCCCACTGCCTCTTCCTGTGCAACTGGCTCATGGAGGGGGCTGAATGGCCACCTCTCCCCATAGTCTTGCATGAATCCCAAACTAATCCCACACACGCCCCAGAGCCCTGTATCAATCCCAAAATAATCGTACTGACCCGCACTCCCCATAGCCCTGTATCAATCCCCAAACTAATCCCACTGCCCCGCTCTCTCCCCATCGCCCTGTATCAATCCCAAACTAATCCCACTGCCCCTCTCTCTCCCCATCGCCCTGTATCAATCCCAAACTAATCCCACTGCCCCGCTCTCTCCCCATCGCCCTGTGTCAATCCCAAACTAATCCCACTGCCCCACTCTCCCCATCGCCCTGTATCAATCCCCAAACTAATCCCACTGCCCCACTCTCCCCATCGCCCTTTATCAATCCCCAAACTAATCCCACTGCCCTGCTCTCCCCATCACCCTGTATCAATCCCCAAACTAATCCCACTGCCCCGCTCTCTCCCCATAGCCCTGTATCAATCCCCAAACTAATCCCACTGCCCTGCTCTCCCCATCACCCTGTATCAATCCCCAAACTAATCCCACTGCCCCGCTCTCTCCCCATAGCCCTGTATCAATCCCAAACTAATCCCACTGCCCCACTCTCTCCCCATTGCCCTGTATCAATCCCCAAACTAATCCCACTGTCCCGCGCTCTCCCCAAAGCCCTGTGTCAATCCCAAACTAATCCCACTGCCCCGCTCTCTCCCCATAGCCCTGTATCAATCCCCAAACTAATCCCACTGCCCCGCTCTCTCCCCATAGCCCTGTATCAATCCCAAACTAATCCCACTGCCCCACTCTCTCCCCATCGCCCTGTATCAATCCCCAAACTAATCCCACTGCCCCACTCCCCATAGCCCTGTATCAATCCCCAACCTAATCCCACTGCCCCACTCTCTCCCCGTAGCCCTGTATCAATCCCCAAACTAATCCCACTGCCCCACTCTCTCCCCGTAGCCCTGTATCAATCCCCAACCTAATCCCACTGCCCCGCTCTCTCCCCATAGCCCTGTATCAATCCCCAACCTAATCCCACTGCCCCTCTCTCTCCCCATAGCCCTGTATCAATCCCCAACCTAATCCCACTGCCCCGCTCTCTCCCCATAGCCCTGTATCAATCCCAAACTAATCCCACTGCCCCACTCTCTCCCCGTAGCCCTGTATCAATCCCCAAACTAATCCCACTGCCCCACTCTCTTCCCATCGACCTGTATCAATCCCAACCTAATCCCACTGCTCGAGGAGGGGCTGAATGGCTTCCTGTGTGACGGGTTGTAGGAGGGGGCTGAATGGACACAGCCTCCTGGACACAGTAGAGAGTGGGAGGTGTGGGGTGGGGGCAGTAGCTCCAGTAGGCTCCGTGGACAGTTGTGAGCTCGGACCAGGCCGGGGTGGATCGGCGAGGGTGGACAGCGAGAGTCTTGAGTCAACGGTTGGGGGGTCGGCAATTCATATCCAGGCACAGGTTTCCCAGCACCGTCGGCTATCGTGGGACCTCAGCACCGCGCTGCAGCGAATACCCACCCGCCCATTCCCGTGAACAGACGGGGTTGGGGGAGAGACGCTGTGGCAAAGATTCCCCACCCCTCAAGAAGCAAAGGCTGGGGCGCGAGATGGAGAGAGAGTGAATAAGCCAGGCACAGCTTAGGGCAGGGGGGTCATCGAGCCATGGTCAATCTCTGTCGCTTTTATGGTTAGTGGGAGGTGGAGTGGGGAAAGAAAATATCGCTTCACACGTCGTCGGAGGTCAGGGTTCAGGAGAAGTCCAGCGTGGGAGAGAAAGGCGCTGTCGGCTCCAGTAGGAAGCGATCACCTTCATTCGGCGTCGAGATTTGAACCTGGTAAGGTGACACAAACACGGGGTCAATGCGAGGCCAAAGCATTCGAGCGTCGGGCGCGCGGTCAGGAAACTGGCGCTGCGGGTGCAGAGTGGTTACTGAGTGACAGTGTGAGGGAGCTGGATTAACATCAGTAGAGATACAGTCAGTAACACAGGGCGCTGGGGGGGAGAGGTTACTGAGTGACAGTGTGAGGGAGTTGGATTAACATCAGTAGAGATACAGTCAGTAACACAGGGCGCTGGGGGGAGAGGTGTTACTGAGTGACAGTGTGAGGGAGCTGGATTAACATCAGTAGAGATACAGTCAGTAACACAGGGCGCTGGGGGGAGAGAGGTTACTGAGTGACAGTGTGAGGGAGCTGGATTAACATCAGTAGAGATACAGTCAGTAACACAGGGCGCTGGGGGGTGAGGGGCCAGTGAGTGACAGTGTGAGGGAGCTGGATTAACATCAGTAGAGATACAGTCAGTAACACAGGGCGCTGGGGGGAGAGGGGTTACTGAGTGACACTGTGAGGGAGCTGGATTAACATCAGTAGAGATACAGTCAGTAACACAGGGTGTTGGGGGAGAGGGGTTACTGAGTGACAGTGTGAGGGAGCTGGATTAACATCAGTAGAGATACAGTCAGTAACACAGGGCGCTGGGTGGAGAGGGGTTACTGAGTGACAGTGTGAGGGAGATGGATTAACATCAGTAGAGATACAGTCAGTAACACAGGGTGCTGGGGGGGAGAGGGGTTACTGAGTGACAGTGTGAGGGAGCTGGGGGGAGAGGGGTTACTGAGTGACAGTGTGAGGGAGCTCGATTAACACCAGTAGAGATACAGTCAGTAACACAGGGCGCTGGGGGGAGAGGGATTACTGAGTAACACTGTGAGGGAGATGGATTAACATCAGTAGCGATACAGTCAGTAACACAGGGCTCTGGGTGGTGAGGGTTTACTGAGTTACAGAGTGAGGGAGCTGGATTAACATCAGTAGAGATACAGTCAGTAACACAGGACGCTGGGGGGAGAGGGGTTACTGAGTGACAGTGTGAGGGAGATGGATTAACATCAGTAGAGATACAGTCAGTAACACAGGACGCTGGGGGGAGAGGGGTTACTGAGTAACACTGTGAGGGAGATGGATTAACATCAGTAGAGATACAGTCAGTAACACAGGGCACTGGGGGGTTAGAGGGGTCACTGAGTGACAGTGTGAGGGAGCTGGATTAACATCAGTAGAGATACAGTCAGTAACACAGGGCGCTGGGGGAGAGGGGTTACTGAGTGACAAAGTGAGGGAGCTGGATTAACATCAGTAGAGATACAGTCAGTAACACAGGGCGCTGGGGGGAGAGGGGTTACTGAGTGACAGTGTGAGGGAGCTGGACTAACATCAGTAGAGATACAGTCAGTAACACAGGTTGCTGGGGGGAGAGGGGTTACTGAGTGACAGTGTGAGGGAGCTGGACTAACATCAGTAGAGATACAGTCAGTAACACAGGGCGCTGGGGGGAGACGGGTTACTGAGTGACAGTGTGAGGGAGCTGGATTAACATCAGTAGAGATACAGTCAGTAACACAGGTTGCTGGGGGGAGAGGGGTTACTGAGTGACAGTGTGAGGGAGCTAGATGAACATCAGTAGAGATACAGTTAGTAACAGGGCGCTGGAGAGAGAGGGGTTACTGAGTGACAGTGTGAGGGAGCTGGATTAACATCAGTAGAGATACAGTCAGTAACACAGGGCGCTGGGTGAGAGAGGGGTTACTGAGTGACAGTGTGAGGGAGCTGGATTAACATCAGTAGAGATACAGTCAGTAACACAGGGCGCTGGGGGGAGAGGGGTTACTGAGTGACAGTGTGAGGGAGCTGGATTAACATCAGTAGAGATACAGTCAGTAACACAGGGCGCTGGGGGGAGAGGGGTTACTGAGTGACAGTGTGAGGGAGCTGGATTAACATCAGTAGAGATACAGTCAGTAACACAGGGAGCTGGGGGGAGAGGTTACTGAGTGACAGTGTGAGGGAGCTGGATTAACATCAGTAGAGATACAGTCAGTAACACAGGGCGCTGGGGGGAGAGGGGTTACTGAGTGACAGTGTGAGGGAGATGGATTAACATCAGTAGAGATACAGTCAGTAACACAGGGTGTTGGGGGAGAGGGGTTACTGAGTGACAGTGTGAGGGAGCTGGATTAACATCAGTAGAGATACAGTCAGTAACACAGGGCGCTGGGGGGGAGAGGGGTTACTGAGTGACAGTGTGAGGGAGCAGGATTAACATCAGTAGAGATACAGTCAGTAACACAGTGTACTGGGGGGAGAGGGGTTACTGAGTGACAGTGTGAGGGAGCAGGATTAACATCAGTAGAGATACAGTCAGTAACACAGGGCGCTGGGGGGAGAGGGGTTACTGAGTGACAGTGTGAGGGAGATGGATTAACAACAGTAGAGATACAGTCAGTAACACAGGGCGCTGGGGGGAGAGGGGTTACTGAGTGACAGTGTGTGGGAGCTGGATTAACATCAGTAGAGATACAGTCAGTAACACAGGCCGCTGTGGGGAGAGGGGTCACTGAGTGAGAGTGTGAGAGAGCTGGATTAACATCAGTAGAGATACAGTCAGTAACACAGGGCGCTGGGGGGAGAGGGGTTACTGAGTGACAGTGTGAGGGAGCTGGGTTAACATCAGTAGAGATACAGTCAGTAACACACGGCGATGGGGGGTGAGGGGTTACTGAGTAACAGTGTGAGGGAGTTGGATTAACATCAGTAGAGATACAGTCAGTAATACAGGTTGTTGGATGGAGAGGGTTTACTGAGTGACAGTGTGATGGAGCTGGATTAACATCAGTAGAGATACAGTCAGTAACACAGGGCGCTGGGGGGAGAGGGGTTACTGAGTGACAGTGTGAGGGAGCTGGATTAACATCAGTAGAGATACAGTCAGTAACACAGGGCGCTGGGGGAGAGGGGTTACTGAGTGACAGTGTGAGGGAGCTGGATTAACATCAGTAGAGATACAGTCAGTAACACACGGCGATGGGGGGTGAGGGGTTACTGAGTGACAGTGTGTGGGAGCTGGATTAACACCAGTAGAGATACAGTCAGTAACACAGGGCGCTGGGGGGGAGAGGGGTTACTGAGTAACACTGTGAGGGAGCTGGATTAACATCAGTAGTGATACAGTCAGTAACACAGGGCGCTGGGGGAGAGGGGTTACTGAGTGACAGTGTGAGGGAGCTGGATTAACATCAGTAGAGATACAGTCAGTAACACAGGGCGCTGGGGGGAGAGGGGTTACTGAGTGACAGTGTGAGGGAGCTGGATTAACATCAGTAGAGATACAGTCAGTAACACAGGGCGCTGGGGGGAGAGAGGTTACTGAGTGACAGTGTGAGGGAGTTGGATTAACATCAGTAGAGATACAGTCAGTAACACAGGGCGCTGGGGGGAGAGGGGTTACTGAGTGACAGTGTGATGGAGCTGGATTAACATCAGTAGAGATACAGTCAGTAACATAGGGCGCTGAGGGGAGAGGGGTTACTCAGTGATTGTGTGATGGAGCTGGATTAACATCAGTAGAGATACAGTCAGTAACACAGGGCGCTGGGGTAGAGGGGTTACTGAGTGACAGTGTGAGAGAGCTGGTTTAACATCAGTAGAGATACAGTCAGTAACACAGGGCGCTGGGGGGTGAGGGGTTACTGAGTGACAGTGTTGGGGAGCTGGATTAACATCAGTAGAGATACAGTCAGTAACACAGGGCGCTGGGGGGAGAGGGGTTACTGAGTGAGAGTGTGAGAGAGCTGGATTAACATCAGTAGAGATACAGTCAGTAACACTGGGCGCTGGGGGGAGAGGGTTTACTGACTGACAGTGTGAGGGAGCTGGATTAACATCAGTAGAGATACAGTCAGTAACACAGGGCGCTGGGGGGAGAGGGGTTACTGAGTGACAGTGTGAGGGAGCTGGATTAACAGTAGTAGAGATACAGTCAGTAACACAGTGCGCTGGGGGGAGAGGGGTTACTGAGTGACAGTGTGAGGGAGCTGTATTAACACCAGTAGAGATACAGTCAGTAACACAGAGTGATCGGGGGAGAGGGTTTACTGAGTGACAGTGTGAGGGAGTTGGATTAACATCAGTAGAGATACAGTCAGTAACACAGGGCGCTGGGGGGAGAGGGGTTACTGAGTGACAGTGTGAGGGAGCTGGATTAACATTAGTAGAGATACAGTCGGTAACAGAGGGCGCTGGGGGGAGAGGGGTTACGGAGTGAGAGTGTGAGGGAGCTGGATTAACATCAGTAGAGATACAGTCAGTAACACAGGGTGCTGGGGGGAGAGGGGTTACTGAGTGACAGTGTGAGGGAGGTGGATTAACATCAGTAGAGATACAGTCAGTAACACAGGGCGCTGGGGGGAGAGGGGTTACTGGCTAACAGTGTGAGGGAGGTGGATTAACATCAGTAGAGATACAGTCAGTAACACAGGGTGCTGGGGGGAGAGGGGTTACTGAGTGACAGTGTGAGGGAGGTGGATTAACATCAGTAGAGATACAGTCAGTAACACAGGGTGCTGGGGGAGAGGGGTTACTGAGTGACAGTGTGAGGGAGCTGGATTAACATCAGTAGAGATACAGTCAGTAACACAGGGCGCTGGGGGGGAGAGGGGTTACTGAGTGACAGTGTGAGGGAGCTGGATTAACAATTGGAGAGATACAGTCAGTAACACAGGGCGCTGGGGAGAGGGGTTACTGAGTGACAGTGTGAGGGAGCTGGGTTAACATCAGTAGAGATACAGTCAGTAACACAGGGCGCTGGAGGGAGAGGGGTTACTGAGTTAAAGAGTGAGGGAGCTGGGTTAACATCAGTAGAGATACAGTCAGTAACACAGGGCGCTGGGGGGAGAGGGGTTACTGAGTGAGTGTGTGAGGGAGCTGGATTAACATCAGTAGAGATACAGTCAGTAACACAGGGCGCTGGGGGGAGAGGGGTTACTGAGTGAGTGTGTGAGGGAGCTGGATTAACATCAGTAGAGATACAGTCAGTAACACAGGGCGCTGGGGGGAGAGGGGTTACTGAGTGAGTGTGTGAGGGAGCTGGATTAACATCAGTAGAGATACAGTCAGTAACACAGGGCGCTGGGGGAGAGGGGTTACTGAGTGACTGTGTGAGGGAGCTGGATTACCATCAGTAGAGATACAGTCAGTAACACAGGGCGCTGGGGGGAGAGGGGTTACTGAGTGACAGTGTGAGGGAGCTGTATTAACACCAGTTGAGATACAGTCAGTAACACAGGGTGCTTGGGGGAGAGGGGTTACTGAGTGACAGTGTGAGGGAGCTGGATTAACATCAGTAGAGATACAGTCAGTAACACAGGGAGCTGGGGGGAGAGGGGTTACTGAGTGACAGTGTGAGGGAGCTGGATTAACATCAGTAGAGATACAGTCAGTAACACAGGGCGCTGGGGGGAGAGGGGTTACTGAGTGACAGTGTGAGGGAGCGGGATTAACATCAGTAGAGATACAGTCAGTAACACAGGGCTCTGGGTGGTGAGGGTTTACTGAGTTAAAGAGTGAGGGAGCGGGATTAACATCAGTAGAGATACAGTCAGTAACACAGGGCGCTGGGGGGAGAGGGGTTACTGAGTGACAGTGTGAGGGAGCTGGATTAACATCAGTAGAGATACAGTCAGTAACACCGGGCGCTGGGGGGAGAGGGATTACTGAGTAACACTGTGAGGGAGATGGATTAACATCAGTAGAGATACAGTCAGTAACACAGGGAGCTGGGGGGAGAGGGGTTACTGAGTGACAGTGTGAGGGAGCTGGGTTAACATCAGTAGAGATACAGTCAGTAACACCGGGCGCTGGGGGGAGAGGGATTACTGAGTAACACTGTGAGGGAGATGGATTAACATCAGTAGAGATACAGTCAGTAACACAGGGCGCTGGGGGGAGAGGTGTTACTGAGTGACACTGTGATGGAGCTGGATTTACATCAGGGGAGGTACAGTCAGTAACACAGGGCGCAGGGGGGAGAGCGGTTACTGAGTGACAGTGTGTGGGAGCTGGATTAACATCAGTAGAGATACAGTCAGTAACACAGGGCGCTGGGGGGAGAGGTGTTACTGAGTGACACTGTGATGGAGCTGGATTTACATCAGGGGAGGTACAGTCAGTAACACAGGGCGCAGGGGGGAGAGGGGTTACTGAGTGACAGTGTGAGGCAGCTGGATTAACATCAGTAGAGATACAGTCAGTAACACAAGGCGCTGGGGGGAGAGGGGTCACTGAGTGACAGTGTGAGGGAGCTGGATTAACATCAGTAGAGATACAGTCAGTAACACAGGGCCCTGGGGGGAGAGGGGTTACTGAGTGACAGTGTGATGGAGCTGGATTAACATCGGTAGAGATACAGTCAGTAACACAGGGCTCTGGGGGAGAGGGGTTACTGAGTGACAGTGTGAGGGAGTTGGATTAACATCAGTAGAGATACAGTCAGTAACACAGGGCGCTGGGGGGAGAGGGGTTACTGAGTGACAGTGTGAGGGAGCTGGATTAACACCAGTAGAGATACAGTCAGTAACACAGGGCGCTGGGGGGAGAGGGGTTACTGAATGACAGTGTGAGGGAGCTAGATTAACATCAGTAGAGATACAGTCAGTAACACAGGGCGCTGGGGGGTGAGGGGTTACTGAGTGACAGTGTGAGGGAGCTGGATTAACATCAGTAGAGATACAGTCAGTAACACAGGGCGCTGGGGGGTGAGGGGTTACTGAGTGACAGTGTGAGGGAGCTGGATTAACATCAGTAGAGATACAGTCAGTAACACAGGGCGCTGGGGGAGAGGGGTTACTGAGTGACAGTGTGAGGGAGCGGGATTAACATCAGTAGAGATACAGTCAGTAACACAGGGCGCTGGGGGGGAGAGGGGTTACTGAGTGACAGTGTGAGGGAGCTGGATTAACATCAGTAGAGATACAGTCAGTAACACAGGGCGTTGGGGGGAGTGGGGTTACTGAGTGACAGTGTGAGGGAGCTGGGGAGAGAGGGGTTACTGAGTGACAGTGTGAGGGAGCTGGATTAACATCAGTAGAGATACAGTCAGTAACACAGGGCGCTGGGAGGAGAGGGGTTACTGAGTGACAGTGTGAGGGAGCTGGATTAACATCAGTAGAGATACAGTCAGTAACACAGGGCGCTGGGGGGAGAGGGGTTACTGAGTGACAGTGTGAGGGAGCTGGATTAACAACAGTAGAGATACAGTCAATAACACAGTGCGCTGGGGGAGAGGGGTTACTGAGTGACAGTGTGAGGGAGCTGGATTAACATCAGTAGAGATACAGTCAGTAACACAGGGCGCTGGGGGGAGAGGGGTTACTGAGTGACAGTGTGAGTGAGCTGGATTAACATCAGTAGAGATACAGTCAGTAACACAGGGTGCTGGGGGGAGAGGGGTTACTGAGTGACAGTGTGAGGGAGCTGGATTAACATCAGTAGAGATACAGTCAGTAACACAGGGCGCTGGGGGGAGAGGGGTTACTGAGTGACAGTGTGAGGGAGCTGGGGAGAGAGGGGTTACTGAGTGACAGTGTGAGGGAGGCTGGATTAACATCAGTAGAGATACAGTCAGTAACACAGGGCGCTGGGGGGAGAGAGGTTACTGAGTGACAGTGTGAGGGAGGCTGGATTAACATCAGTAGAGATACAGTCAGTAACACAGGGCGCTGGGGGGAGAGGGGTTACTGAGTGACAGTGTGAGGGAGCTGGATTAACATCAGTAGAGATACAGTCAGTAACACACGGCGATGGGGGGTGAGGGGTTACTGAGTGACAGTGTGTGGGAGCTGGATTAACATCAGTAGAGATACAGTCAGTAACACAGGGCGCTGGAGGGAGAGGGGTTGCTGAGTGACAGTGTGAGGGAGCTGGATTAACATCAGTAGAGATACAGTCAGTAACACAGGGCGCTGGGGGAGAGGGGTTACTGAGTGACAGTGTGAGGCAGCTGGATTAACATCAGTAGAGATACAGTCAGTAACACAGGGCGCTGGGGGAGAGGGGTTACTGAGTGACAGTGTGAGGGAGCTGGGTTAACATCAGTAGAGATACAGTCAGTAACACCGGGCGCTGGGGGGAGAGGGATTACTGAGTAACACTGTGAGGGAGATGGATTAACATCAGTAGAGATACAGTCAGTAACACAGGGCGCTGGGGGGAGAGCGGTTACTGAGTGACAGTGTGTGGGAGCTGGATTAACATCAGTAGAGATACAGTCAGTAACACAGGGCGCTGGGGGAGAGGTGTTACTGAGTGACACTGTGATGGAGCTGGATTTACATCAGGGGAGGTACAGTCAGTAACACAGGGCGCAGGGGGGAGAGGGGTTACTGAGTGACAGTGTGAGGGAGCTGGATTAACATCAGTAGAGATACAGTCAGTAACACAGGGCGCAGGGGGGAGAGGGGTTACTGAGTGACAGTGTGAGGGAGCTCGATTAACATCAGTGGAGATACAGTCAGTAACACAGGGCGTTGGGGGGATAGGGGTTACTGAGTGACAGTGTGAGGGGGCTGGATTAACATCAGTAGAGATACAGTCAGTAACACAGGGCGCTGGGGGGAGAGCGGTTACTCAGTGATTGTGTGATGGAGCTGGAATAACATCAGTAGAGATACAGTCAGTAACACAGGGCGCTGGGGGAGAGGGGTTACTGAGTGACAGTGTGAGGGAGCTCGATTAACATCAGTGGAGATACAGTCAGTAACACAGGGCGTTGGGGGGAGAGGGGTTACTGAGTGACAGTGTGAGGGAGCTGGATTAACATCAGTAGAGATACAGTCAGTAACACAGGGCGCTGGGGGAGAGGGGTTACTGAGTGACAGTGTGAGGGAGCAGAATTAACATCAGTAGAGATACAGTCAGTAACACAGGGCGCTGGGGGGGAGAGGGGTTACTCAGTGATTGTGTGATGGAGCTGGAATAACATCAGTAGAGATACAGTCAGTAACACAGGGCGCTGGGGGAGAGGGGTTACTGAGTGACAGTGTGAGGGAGCTGGATTAACATCAGTAGAGATACAGTCAGTAACACAGGGCTCTGGGTGGTGAGGGTTTACTGAGTTAAAGAGTGAGGGAGCGGGATTAACATCAGTAGAGATACAGTCAGTAACACAGGGCGCTGGGGGGGTGAGGGGTTACTGAGTGACAGTGTGAGGGAGCGGGATTAACATCAGTAGAGATACAGTCAGTAACACAGGGCGCTGGGGGGAGAGGGGTTACTGAGTGACAGTGTGAGGGAGCTGGATTAACATCAGTAGAGATACAGTCAGTAACACAGGGCGCTGGGGGGGAGAGGAGTTACTGAGTGACAGTGTGAGGGAGATGGATTAACATCAGTAGAGATACAGTCAGTAACACAGGGCGCTGGGGGGAGAGGGGTTACTGAGTGACAGTGTGAGGGAGCTGGATTAACATCAGTAGAGATACAGTCAGTAACACAGGGCGCTGGGGGGAGAGGGGTTACTGAGTGACAGTGTGAGGGTGCTGGATTAACATCAGTAGAGATACAGTCAGTAACACAGGGCGCTGGGGGGAGAGGGGTTACTGAGTGACAGTGTGAGGGATCTGGATTAACATCAGTAGAGATACAGTCAGTAACACAGGGCGCTGGGGGGAGAGGGGTTACTGAGTGACAGTGTGAGGGAGTTGGATTAACATCAGTAGAGATACAGTCAGTAACACAGGGCGCTGGGGGGAGAGAGGGGTTACTGAGTGACAGTGTGAGGGAGCTGGGTTAACATCAGTAGAGATACAGTCAGTAACACAGGGCACTGGGGGAGAGGGGTTACTGAGTGACAGTGTGAGGGAGCTGGATTAACATCAGTAGAGATACAGTCAGTAACACCGGGCGCTGGGGGGATAGAGGGGTTACTGAGTGACAGTGTGAGGGAGCTGGATTCACATCGGTAGAGATACAGTCAGTAATACAGGTTGTTGGATGGAGAGGGTTTACTGAGTGACAGTGTGATGGAGCTGGATTAACATCAGTAGAGATACAGTCAGTAACACAGGGAGCTGGGGGGAGAGGTGTTACTGAGTGACACTGTGATGGAGCTGGATTTACATCAGGGGAGGTACAGTCAGTAACACAGGGCGCTGGGGGGACAGGGGTTACTGAGTGACAGTGTGAGGCAACTGGATTAAAATCAGTAGAGATACAGTCAGTAACACAGGGCGCTGGGGGGAGACGGATTACTGAGTAACACTGTGAGGGAGATGGATTAACATCAGTAGAGATACAGTCAGTAACACAGGGCGCTGCGGGGAGAGGGGTTACTGAGTGACAGTGTGAGGGAGCTGGGTTAACATCAGTAGAGATACAGTCAGTAACACCGGGCGCTGGGGGGAGACGAAATACTGAGTAACACTGTGAGGGAGATGGATTAACATCAGTAGAGATAAAGTCAGTAACACAGTGTGCTGGGGGGAGAGGGGTTACTGAGTGACAGTGTGAGGGAGCTGGATTAACATCAGTAGAGATACAGTCAGTAACACAGGGCGCTGGGGGGAGAGGGGTTACTGAGTGACAGTGTGAGGGAGCTGGATTAACATCAGTAGAGATACAGTCAGTAACACAGGGCGCTGGGGGGAGAGGGGTTACTGAGTGACAGTGTGAGGGAGCTGGATTAACATCAGTAGAGATACAGTCAGTAACACAGGGCGCTGGGGGAGAGGGGTTACTGAGTGACAGTGTGAGGGAGCTGGATTAACACCAGTAGAGATACAGTCAGTAACACAGGGCGCTGGGGGGAGAGGGGTTACTGAGTGACAGTGTGAGGGAGCTGGATTAACACCAGTAGAGATACAGTCAGTAACACAGGGCGCTGGGGGGAGAGGGGTTACTGAGTGACAGTGTGAGGGAGCTGGATTAACACCAGTAGAGATACAGTCAGTAACACAGGGCGCTGGGGGGAGAGGGGTTACTGAGTGACAGTGTGAGGGAGCTGGATTAACATCAGTAGAGATACAGTCAGTAACACAGGGAGCTGGGGGAGAGGGGTTACTGAGTGACAGTGTGAGGGAGCTGGATTAACATCAGTAGAGATACAGTCAGTAACACAGGGCGCTGGGGGGAGAGGGGTTACTGAGTGACAGTGTGAGGGAGCTGGATTAACATCAGTAGAGATACAGTCAGTAACACAGGGAGCTGGGGGGGAGAGGGGTTACTGAGTGACAGTGTGAGGGAGCTGGATTAACAGTAGTAGAGATACAGTCAGTAACACAGGGCGCTGGGGGGAGAGGGGTTACTGAGTGACAGTGTGAGGGAGCTGGATTAACATCAGTAGAGATACAGTCAGTAACACAGGGCGCTGGGGGGAGAGGGGTTACTGAGTGACAGTGTGAGGGAGCTGGATTAACATCAGTAGAGATACAGTCAGTAACACAGGGCGCTGGGGGGAGAGGGGTTACTGAGTGACAGTGTGAGGGAGCTGGATTAACATCAGTAGAGATACAGTCAGTAACACAGGGCGCTGGAGAGAGAGGGGTTACTGAGTGACAGTGTGAGGGAGCTGGGTTAACATCAGTAGAGATACAGTCAGTAACACAGGGCGCTGGGGGGAGAGGTGTTACTGAGTGACAGTGTGAGGGAGCTAGATTAACATCAGTAGAGATACAGTCAGTAACACAGGGCGCTGGGGGGAGAGGGGTTACTGAGTGAGTGTGTGAGGGAGCTGCATTAACATCAGTAGAGATACAGTCAGTAACACAGGGCGCTGGGGGGAGAGGGGTTACTGAGTGACAGTGTGAGGGAGCTGGATTAACATCAGTAGAGATACAGTCAGTAATACAGGTTGTTGGATGGCGAGGGTTTACTGAGTGACAGTGTGAGGGAGCTGGATTAACATCAGTAGAGATACAGTCAGTAACACAGGGCTCTGGGTGGTGAGGGGTTACTGAGTGACAGTGTGAGGGAGCTGGATTAACATCAGTAGAGATACAGTCAGTAACACAGGGCGCTGTGGGGAGAGGGGTTACTGAGTGACAGTGTGAGGGAGCGGGATTAACATCAGTAGAGATACAGTCAGTAACACAGGGCGCTGGGGGGAGAGGGGTTACTGAGTGACAGTGTGAGGGAGCTGGATTAACATCAGTACAGATACAGTCAGTAACACAGGGCGCTGGGGGGAGAGGGGTTACTGAGTGACAGTGTGAGGGAGCTGGATTAACATCAGTAGAGATACAGTCAGTAACACAGGGCGCTGGGGGGAGAGGGGTTACTGAGTGACAGTGTGAGGGAGTTGGATTAACAACAGTAGAGATACAGTCAGTAACACAGGGAACTGGGGGAGAGGGGTTACTGAGTGACAGTGTGAGGGAGCTAGATTAACATTTGTAGAGATACAGTCAGTAAACAGGGAACTGGGGGAGAGGGGTTACTGAGTGACAGTGTGAGGGAGCTGGATTAACATCAGTAGAGATACAGTCAGTAACACAGGGCGCTGCGGGGAGAGGGGTTACTGAATGACAGTGTGAGGGAGCTGGATTAACATCAGTAGAGATACAGTCAGTAACACAGGGCGCTGTGGGGAGAGGGGTTACTGAGTGACAGTGTGAGGTAGCTGGATTAACATCAGTAGAGATACAGTCAGTAACACAGGGCGCTGGGGGGAGGGGTTACTGAGTGACAGTGTGAGGGAGCTGGATTAACATCAGTAGAGATACAGTCAGTAACACAGGGCGCTGGGGGGAGAGGGGTTACTGAGTGACAGTGTGAGGGAGCTGGATTAACATCAGTAGAGATACAGTCAGTAACATAGGGCGCTGGGGGAGTGGGGTTACTGAGTGATAGTGTGAGGGAGCTAGATTAACATTTGTAGAGATACAGTCAGTAACACAGGGCGCTGGGGGGAGAGGGGTTACTGAGTGACAGTGTGAGGGAGCTGGATTCACATCAGTAGAGATACAGTCAGTAACACAGGGCGCTGGGGGGAGAGGGGTTACTGAGTGACAGTGTGAGGGAGCTGGATTAACATCAGTAGAGATACAGTCAGTAACACAGGGCGCTGGGGGGAGAGGGGTTACTGAGTGACAGTGTGAGGGAGCGGGATTAACATCAGTAGAGATACAGTCAGTAACACAGGGCGCTGGGGGGAGAGGGATTACTGAGTAACACTGTGAGGGAGATGGATTAACATCAGTAGAGATACAGTCAGTAACACAGGGAGCTGGGGGGAGAGGGGTTACTGAGTGACAGTGTGAGGGAGCTGGGTTAACATCAGTAGAGATACAGTCAGTAACACAGGGCGCTGGGGGGAGAGGGATTACTGAGTAACACTGTGAGGGAGATGGATTAACATCAGTAGAGATACAGTCAGTAACACAGGGAGCTGGGGGGAGAGGGGTTACTGAGTGACAGTGTGAGGGAGCTGGATTAACATCAGTAGAGATACAGTCAGTAACACAGGGCGCTGGGGGGGAGAGGGGTTACTGAGTGACAGTGTGAGGGAGCTGGATTAACATCAGTAGAGATACAGTCAGTAACACAGGGTGCTGGGGGAGAGGGGTTACTGAGTGACAGTGTGAGGGAGCTGTGTTAACATCAGTAGAGATACAGTCAGTAACACAGGGCGCTGGGGGGAGTGGGGTTACTGAGTGACAGTGTGAGGGAGCTGGATTAACATCAGTAGAGATACAGTCAGTAACACAGGGCGCTGGGGGAGAGGGGTTACTGAGTGACAGTGTGAGGGAGCTGGATTAACATCAGTAGAGATACAGTCAGTAACACAGGGTGCTGGGGGGAGAGGGGTTACTGAGTTAAAGAGTGAGGGAGCTGGATTAACATCAGTAGAGATACAGTCAGTAACACAGGGCGCTGGGGGGAGAGGGGTTACTGAGTGACAGTGTGAGGGAGCTGGATTAACATCAGTAGAGATACAGTCAGTAACACAGGGCGCTGGGGGGAGAGGGGTTACTGAGTGACAGTGTGAGGGAGCTGGATTAACATCAGTAGAGATACAGTCAGTAACACAGGGCGCTGGGGGGGAGAGGGGTTACTGAGTGACAGTGTGAGGGAGCTGGATTAACATCAGTAGAGATACAGTCAGTAACACAGGGCGCTGGGGGTGAGGGATTACTGAGTAACACTGTGAGGGAGATGGATTAACATCAGTAGAGATACAGTCAGTAACACAGGGCGCTGGGGGGAGAGGGGTTACTGAGTGACAGTGTGAGGGAGCTGGATTAACATCAGTAGAGATACAGTCAGTAACACAGGGCGCTGGGGGTGAGGGATTACTGAGTAACACTGTGAGGGAGATGGATTAACATCAGTAGAGATACAGTCAGTAACACAGGGTGCTGGGGGGAGAGGGGTTACTGAGTGACAGTGTGAGGGGGCTGGATTAACACCGGTAGAGATACAGTCAGTAACACAGGGCGCTGGGGGGAGAGGGGTTACTGAGTGACAGTGTGAGGGGGCTGGATTAACACCGGTAGAGATACAGTCAGTAACACAGGGCGCTGGGGGGAGAGGGGTTACTGAGTGACAGTGTGAGGGAGCTGGATTAACATCAGTAGAGATACAGTCAATAACACAGGGCGCTGGGGGGAGAGGGGTTACTGAGTGACAGTGTGAGGGACCTGGAATAACATCAGTAGAGATACCGTCAGTAACACAGGGCGCTGGGGGGAGAGGGTTTACTGAGTGACAGTGTGAGGTAGCTGGATTAACATCAGTAGAGATACAGTCAGTAACACAGGGCGCTGGGGTGAGAGGGGTTACTGAGTGACAGTGTGAGGGAGCTGGATTAACATCAGTAGAGATACAGTCAGTAACACAGGGTGCTGGGGGGAGAGGGGTTACTGAGTGACAGTGTGAGGTAGCTGGATTAACATCAGTAGAGATACAGTCAGTAACACAGGGCGCTGGGGGAGAGAGGTTACTGAGTGACAGTGTGAGGGAGCTGGATTAACATCAGTAGAGATACAGACAGTAACACAGGGCACTGGGGGGAGAGGGGTTACTGAGTGACAGTGTGAGGGAGCTGGATTAACATCAGTGGAGATACAGTCAGTAACACAGGGCGCTGGGGGGTGAGGGGTTACTGAGTGACAGTGTGAGGGAGCTGGATTAACATCAGTAGAGATACAGTCAGTAACACAGGGCGCTGGGGGGAGAGGGGTTACTGAGTGACAGTGTGAGGGAGCTGGATTAACATCAGTAGAGATACAGTCAGTAACACAGGGCGCTGGGGGGAGAGGGGTTACTGAGTGACAGTGTGAGGGAGCTGGATTAACATCAGTAGAGATACAGTCAGTAACACAGGGCGCTGGGGGGAGAGGGGTTACTGAGTGACAGTGTGAGGGAGCTGGATTAACATCAGTAGAGATACAGTCAGTAACACAGGGCGCTGGGGGAGAGAGGTTACTGAGTGACAGTGTGAGGGAGCTGGATTAACATCAGTAGAGATACAGTCAGTAACACAGGGCGCTGGGGGAGAGAGGGGTTACTGAGTGACAGTGTGAGGGAGCTGGATTAACATCCGTAGAGATACAGTCAGTAACACAGGGCGCTGGGGGGGAGAGAGGTTACTGAGTGACAGTGTGAGGGAGCTGGATTAACATCAGTAGAGATACAGTCAGTAACACAGGGCGCTGGGGGGAGAGGGGTTACTGAGTGACAGTGTGAGGGAGCTGGATTAACATCAGTAGAGATACAGTCAGTCACACAGGGCGCTGGGGGGAGAGGGGTTACTGAGTGACAGTGTGAGGGAGCTGGATTAACACCAGTAGAGATACAGTCAGTAACACAGGGCGCTGGGGGGAGAGGGGTAACTGAGTGACAGTGTGAGGGAGCTGGATTAACATCAGTAGAGATACAGTCAGTAACACAGGGAGCTGGGGGGAGAGGTTACTGAGTGACAGTGTGAGAGAGCTGGATTAACATCAGTAGAGATACAGTCAGTAACACAGGGCGCTGGGGGGAGAGGGGTTACTGAGTGACAGTGTGAGGGAGCTGGATTAACATCAGTAGAGATACAGTCAGTAACACAGGGCGCTGGGGGGAGAGGGGTTACTGAGTGACAGTGTGAGGGAGCTGGATTAACATCAGTAGAGATACAGTCAGTAACACAGGGCGCTGGGGGGAGAGGGGCCAGTGAGTGACAGTGTGAGGGAGCTGGATTAACATCAGTAGAGATACAGTCAGTAACACAGGGCGCTGGGGGGAGAGGGGTTACTGAGTGACAGTGTGAGGGAGCTGGATTAACATCAGTAGAGATACAGTCAGTAACACGGGGCGTTGGGGGGAGAGGGTTTACTGAGTGACAGTGTGAGGGAGCTGGATTAACATCAGTAGAGATACAGTCAGTAACACAGGGCGCTGGGGGGAGAGGGGTTACTGAGTGACAGTGTGAGGGAGCTGGATTAACATCAGTAGAGATACAGTCAGTAACACAGGGCGCTGGGGGAGAGGGGTTACTGAGTGACAGTGTGAGGGAGCTGGATTAACATCAGTAGAGATACAGTCAGTAACACAGGGCGCTGGGGGGAGAGGGGTTACTGAGTGACAGTGTGAGGGAGCTGGATTAACATCAGTAGAGATACAGTCAGTAACACAGGGCGCTGGGGGGAGAGGGGTTACTGAGTGACAGTGTGAGGGAGCTGGATTAACACCAGTAGAGATACAGTCAGTAACACAGGGCGCTGGGGGGAGAGGGGTTACTGAGTGACAGTGTGAGGGAGCTAGATTAACACCAGTAGAGATACAGTCAGTAACACAGGGCGCTGGGGGGAGAGGGGTTACTGAGTGACAGTGTGAGGGAGCTAGATTAACACCAGTAGAGATACAGTCAGTAACACAGGGCGCTGGGGGGAGAGGGATTACTGAGTGACAGTGTGAGGGTGATGGATTAACATCAATAGAGATACAGTCATTAACACAGAGCGCTGGGGGGTGAGGGGTTACTGAGTGACAGTGTGAGGGAGCTGGATTAACATCAGTAGAGATACAGTCAGTAATACAGGTTGTTGGATGGCGAGGGTTTACTGAGTGACAGTGTGAGGGAGATGGATTAACATCAGTAGAGATACAGTCAGTAACACAGGGCGCTGGGGGGAGAGGGGTTACTGAGTGACAGTGTGAGGGAGATGGATTAACATCAGTAGAGATACAGTCAGTAACACAGGGCGCTGGGGGGGTTACTGGGTGACAGTGTGAGGGAGCTGGATTAACATCAGTAGAGATACAGCCAGTAACACAGGGCGCTGGGGGGAGAGGGGTTACTGAGTGACACTGTGAGGGAGCTGGATTTACATCGGTAGAGATACAGTCAGTAACACAGGGCGCTGGGGGGAGAGAGGTTACTGAGTGACAGTGTGAGGGAGATGGATTCACATCAGTAGAGATACAGTCAGTAACACAGGGCGCTGGGGGAGAGGGGTTACTGAGTGACACTGTGAGGGAGATGGATTCACATCAGTAGAGATACAGTCAGTAACACAGGGCGTTGGGGGGAGAGGGGTTACTGAGTGACAGTGTGAGGGAGCTGGATTAACATCAGTAGAGATACAGTCAGTAACACAGGGCGCTGGGGGGAGAGGGGTTACTGAGTGACAGTGTGAGGGAGCTGGATTAACATCAGTAGAGATACAGTCAGTAACACAGGGCGCTGGGGGGTGAGGGGTTACTGAGTGACAGTGTGAGGGAGGTGGATTAACATCAGTAGAGATACAGTCAGTAACACAAGGCGCTGGGGGGAGAGAGGTTACTGAGTGACAGTGTGATGGAGCTGGATTAACATCAGTAGAGATACAGTCAGTAACACAGGGCGCTGGGGGGAGAGCGGTTACTGAGTGACATTGTGAGGTAGCTGGATTAACATCAGTAGAGATACAGTCAGTAACACAGGGCGCTGGGGGGAGAGGGGTTACTGAGTGACAGTGTGTGGGAGCTGGATTAACATCAGTAGAGATACAGTCAGTAACACAGGGCGCTGGGGGGAGAGGGGTTACTGAGTGACAGTGTGTGGGAGCTGGATTAACATCAGTAGAGATACAGTCAGTAACACAGGGCGCTGTGGGGGGAGGGATTACTGAGTGACAGTGTGAGGGAGCGGGATTAACATCAGTAGAGATACAGTCAGTAACACAGGGCGCTGGGGGGAGAGGGGTTACTGAGTGACAGTGTGAGGGAGCTGCATTAACATCAGTAGAGATACAGTCAGTAACACAGGGCGCTGGGGGAGAGGGGTTACTGAGTGAGAGTGTGAGGGAGCTGGATTAACATCAGTAGAGATACAGTCAGTAACACAGGGCGCTGGGGGGAGAGGGGTTACTGAGTGACAGTGTGAGGGAGCTGGATTAACATCAGTAGAGATACAGTCAGTAACACAGAGTGATCGGGGGAGAGGGGTTACTGAGTGACAGTGTGAGGGAGCTGGATTAACATCAGTAGAGATACAGTCAGTAACACAGGGCGCTGGGGGGGAGAGGGGTTACTGAGTGACAGTGTGAGGGGGCTGGATTAACATCAGTAGAGATACAGTCAGTAACACAGGGCGCTGGGTGGGTGAGGGGTTACTGAGTGACAGTGTGAGGGAGCTGGATTAACATCAGTAGAGATACAGTCAGTAACACAGGGCGCTGGGGGGAGAGGGGTTACTGAGTGCCAGTGTGAGGGAGCTGGATTAACATCAGTAGAGATACAGTCAGTAACACAGGGCGCTGGGGGGGAGAGGGGTTACTGAGTGACAGTGTGAGGGAGCTGGATTAACATCAGTAGAGGTACCGTCAGTAACACAGGGCGCTGGGGGGAGAGGGGTTACTGAGTGACAGTGTGAGGGAGCTGGATTAACATCAGTAGAGGTACAGTCAGTAACACAGGGCGCTGGGGGGAGAGGGGTTACTGAGTGACAGTGTGAGGGGGCTGGATTAACATCAGTCGAGATACAGTCAGTAACACAGGGCGCTGGGGGTAGAGGGGTTACTGAGTGACAGTGTGAGGGAATGGGATTAACATCAGTAGAGATACAGTCAGTAACACAGGGCGCTGGGGGGAGAGGGGTTACTGAGTGACAGTGTGAGGGAGCTGGATTAACAGCAGTAGAGATACAGTCAGTAACACAGGGCGCTGGGGGTGAGAGGGGTTACTGAGTGACAGTGTGAGGGAGCTGGATTAACATCAGTAGAGATACAGTCAGTAACACAGGGCGCTGAGGGGAGAGGGGTTACTGAGTGACAGTGTGAGGGAGCTGGATTAACATCAGTAGAGATACAGTCAGTAACACAGGGCGCTGGGGGTGAGAGGGGTTACTGAGTGACAGTGTGAGGGAGCTGGATTAACATCAGTAGAGATACAGTCAGTAACACAGGGCGCTGAGGGGAGAGGGGTTACTGAGTGACAGTGTGAGGGAGCTGGATTAACATCAGTAGAGATACAGTCAGTAACACAGGGCGCTGGGAGGAGAGGGGTTACTGAGTGACAGTGTGAGGGAGATGGATTAACATCAGTAGAGATACAGTCAGTAACACAGGGCGCTGGGGGGAGAGGGGTTACTGAGTTAAAGAGTGAGGGAGCTGGATTAACATCAGTAGAGATACAGTCAGTAACACAGGGCGCTGGGGGGAGAGGGGTTACTGAGTGACAGTGTGAGGGAGCGGGATTAACATCAGTAGAGATACAGTCAGTAACACAGGGCGCTGGGGGGGAGAGGGGTTACTGAGTGACAGTGTGAGGGAGCTGGATTAACATCAGTAGCGATACAGTCAGTAACACAGGGAGCTGGGGGGAGAGGGGTTACTGAGTGACAGTGTGAGGGAGCTGGATTAACATCAGTAGAGATACAGTCAGTAACACAGGGCGCTGGGGGAGAGTGGTTACTGAGTGACATTGTGAGGGAGATGGATTAACATCAGTAGAGATACAGTCAGTAACACAGGGCGCTGGGGGGGAGAGGGGTTACTGAGTGACAGTGTGAGGGAGCTGGATTAACATCAGTAGAGTTACAGTCAGTAACACAGGGCGCTGGGGGGAGAGGGGTTACTGAGTGACAGTGTGAGGGAGCTGGATTAACATCAGTAGAGATACAGTCAGTAACACAGGGCGCTGGGGGGAGAGGGGTTACTGAGTGACAGTGTGAGGAGCTGGATTAACATCAGTAGAGATACAGTCAGTAACACAGGGCGCTGGGGGGAGAGGATTACTGAGTGACAGTGTGAGGGAGATGGATTAACATCAATAGAGATACAGTCAGTAACACAGGGCGCTGGGGGGAGAGGGGTTGCTGAGTGACAGTGTGAGGGAGATGGATTAACATCAATAGAGATACAGTCAGTAACACAGGGCGCTGGGGGGAGAGGGGTTACTGAGTGACAGTGTGAGGGAGCTGGATTAACATCAGTAGAGATACAGTCAGTAACACAGGGCGCTGGGGGGAGAGGATTACTGAGTGACAGTGTGAGGGAGATGGATTAACATCAATAGAGATACAGTCAGTAACACAGGGCGCTGGGGGGAGAGGGGTTGCTGAGTGACAGTGTGAGGGAGCTGGATTAACATCAGTAGAGATACAGTCAGTAACACAGAGCGCTGGGGGGTGAGGGGTTACTGAGTGACAGTGTGAGGGAGCTGGATTAACATCAGTAGAGATACAGTCAGTAACACAGGGCGCTGGGGGGAGAGGATTACTGATTGACAGTGTGAGGGAGATGGATTAACATCAATAGAGATACAGTCAGTAACACAGGGCGCTGGGGGGAGAGGATTACTGATTGACAGTGTGAGGGAGATGGATTAACATCAGTAGAGATACAGTCAGTAACACAGGGCGCTGGGGGGAGAGGATTACTGATTGACAGTGTGAGGGAGATGGATTAACATCAGTAGAGATACAGTCAGTAACACAGGTTGTTGGATGGCGAGGGTTTACTGAGTGACAGTGTGATGGAGCTGGATTAACATCAGTAGAGATACAGTCAGTAACACAGGGCGCTGGGGTGAGAGGGGTTACTGAGTGACAGTGTGAGGGAGATGGATTAACATCAGTAGAGATACAGTCAGTAACACAGGGCGCTGGGGGGGTTACTGGGTGACAGTGTGAGGGAGCTGGATTAACATCAGTAGAGATACAGTCAGTAACACAGGGCGCTGGGGGAGAGGGGTTACTGAGTGACACTGTGAGGGAGCTGGATTTACATCAGTAGAGATACAGTCAGTAACACAGGGCGCTGGGGGGAGAGGGGTTACTGAGTGACAGTGTGAGGGAGCTGGATTAACATCAGTAGAGATACAGTCAGTAACACAGGCCGCTGGGGGAGAGGGGTTACTGAGTGACAGTGTGAGGGAGCTGGGTTAACATCAGTAGAGATACAGTCAGTAACACAGGGCGCTGGGGGGAGAGGGGTTACTGAGTGACAGTGTGAGGGAGCTGGATTAACATCAGTAGAGATACAGTCAGTAACACAGGGCGCTGGGGGGAGAGGGGTCACTGAGTGACAGTGTGAGGGAGCTGGATTAACATCAGTAGAGATACAGTCAGTAACACAGGGCGCTGGGGGGAGAGGGGTCACTGAGTGACAGTGTGAGGGAGCTGGATTAACACCAGTAGAGATACAGTCAGTAACACAGGGCGCTGGGGGAGAGGGGTTACTGAGTGACAGTGTGAGGGAGCTGGACTAACATCAGTAGAGATACAGTCAGTAACACAGGGAGCTGGGTGGGGGGAGAGGGGTTACTGAGTGACACTGTGAGGGAGCTGGATTAACATCAGTAGAGATACAGTCAGTAACACAGGGCGCTGGGGGGGAGAGGGGTTCCTGAGTGACAGTGTGAGGGAGCTGGATTAACATCAGTAGAGATACAGTCAGTAACACAGGGCGCTGGGGGGAGAGGGGTTACTGAGTGACAGTGTGAGGGAGCTGGATTAACATCAGTAGAGATACAGTCAGTAACACAGGGCGCTGGGGGGAGAGAGGGGTCACTGAGTGACAGTGTGAGGGAGCGGGATTAACATCAGTAGAGATACAGTCAGTAACACAGGGCGCTGGGGGGAGAGGGGTTACTGAGTGACACTGTGAGGGAGCTGGATTAACATCAGTAGAGATACAGTCAGTAACACAGGGCGCTGGGGGGAGAGGGGTTACTGAGTGACAGTGTGAGGGAGCTGGATTAACATCAGTAGAGATACAGTCAGTAACACAGGGCGTGCGGGGAGAGGGGTTACTGAGTGACAGTGTGAGGGAGCTGGATTAACATCAGTAGAGATACAGTCAGTAACACAGGGCGCTGGGGGGAGAGGGGTTACTGAGTGACAGTGTGAGGGAGCTGGGTTAACATCAGTAGAGATACAGTCAGTAACACAGGGCGCTGGAGAGAGAGGGGTTACTGAGTGACAGTGTGAGGGAGCTGGATTAACATCAGTAGAGATACAGTCAGTAACACAGGGCGCTGGGGGGAGAGAGGTTACTGAGTGACAGTGTGAGGGAGCTGGATTAACATCAGTAGAGATACAGTCAGTAACACAGGGCGCTGGGGAGAGAGGGGTTACTGAGTGACAGTGTGAGGGAGCTGGGTTAACATCAGTAGAGATACAGTCAGTAACACAGGGCGCTGGAGAGAGAGGGGTTACTGAGTGACAGTGTGAGGGAGCTGGATTAACATCAGTAGAGATACAGTCAGTAACACAGGGCGCTGGGGGGAGAGGGGTTACTGAGTGACAGTGTGAGGGAGCTGGATTAACATCAGTAGAGATACAGTCAGTAACACAGGGTGCTGGGGGAGAGGGGTTACTGAGTGACAGTGTGAGGGAGCTGGATTAACATCAGTAGAGATACAGTCAGTAACACAGGGCGCTGGGGGGAGAGCGGTTACTGAGTGACAGTGTGAGGGAGCTAGATTAACATCAGTAGAGATACAGTCAGTAACACAGGGCGCTGGGGGGAGAGGGGTTACTGAGTGACAGTGTGAGGGGGCTGGATTAACATCAGTAGAGATACAGTCAGTAACACAGGGCGCTGGTGGAGGGGTTACTGAGTGACCGTGTGAGGGAGCTGGATTAACATCAGTAGAGATACAGTCAGTAACACAGGGCGCTGGGGGGAGAGGGGTTACTGAGTGACAGTGTGAGGGAGCTGGGTTAACATCAGTAGAGATACAGTCAGTAACACAGGGCGCTGGGGGAGAGGGGTTACTGAGTGACAGTGTGAGGGAGCTGGATTAACATCAGTAGAGATACAGTCAGTAACACAGGGCGCTGGGGGGAGAGGGGTTACTGAGTGACAGTGTGAGGGATCTGAATTAACATCAGTAGAGATACAGTCAGTAACACAGGGCGCTGGGGGAGAGGGGCCAGTGAGTGACAGTGTGAGGGAGCTGGATTAACATCAGTAGAGATACAGTCAGTAACACAGGGCGCTGGTGGAGGGGTTACTGAGTGACAGTGTGGGGGAGCTGGATTAACATCAGTAGAGATACAGTCAGTAACACAGGGCGCTGGTGGAGGGGTTACTGAGTGACAGTGTGAGGGAGCTGGATTAACATCAGTAGAGATACAGTCAGTAACACAGGGCGCTGGGGGGAGAGGGGTTACTGAGTGACAGTGTGACGGAGCTGGATTAACATCAGTAGAGATACAGTCAGTAACACAGGGCGCTGGGGGGAGAGGGGTTACTGAGTGACAGTGTGAGGGAGATGGATTAACATCAGTAGAGATACAGTCAGTAACACAGGGCGCTGGGGGAGAGGGGCCAGTGAGTGACAGTGTGAGGGAGCTGGATTAACATCAGTAGAGATACAGTCAGTAACACAGGGCGCTGGGGGAGAGGGGTTACTGAGTGACAGTGTGAGGGAGCTGGATTAACATTAGTAGAGATACAGTCAGTAACACAGGGCGCTGGGGGGAGAGGGGTTACTGAGTGACAGTGTGAGGGAGATGGATTAACATCAGTAGAGATACAGTCAGTAACACAGGGCGCTGGGGGAGAGGGGTTACTGAGTGACAGTGTGAGGGAGCTGGATTAACATTAGTAGAGATACAGTCAGTAACACAGGGCGCTGGGGGGAGAGGGGTTACTGAGTGATAGTGTGAGGGAGCGGGATTAACGTCAGTAGAGATACAGTCAGTAACACAGGGCGCTGGGGGAGAGGGGTTACTGAGTGACAGTGTGAAGGAGCTGGATTAACATCAGTAGAGATACAGTCAGTAACACAGGGCGCTGGGGGGAGAGGGGTTACTGAGTGACAGTGTGAAGGAGCTGGATTAACATCAGTAGAGATACAGTCAGTAACACAGGGCGCTGGGGGAGAGGGGTTACTGAGTGACAGTGTGAGGGAGCTGGATTAACATCAGTAGAGATACAGTCAGTAACACAGGGCGCTGGAGGGAGAGGGGTTGCTGAGTGACAGTGTGAGGGAGCTGGATTAACATCAGTAGAGATACAGTCAGTAACACAGGGCGCTGGGGGAGAGGGGTTACTGAGTGACAGTGTGAGGCAGCTGGATTAACATCAGTAGAGATACAGTCAGTAACACAGGGCGCTGGGGGAGAGGGGTTACTGAGTGACAGTGTGAGGGAGCTGGGTTAACATCAGTAGAGATACAGTCAGTAACACCGGGCGCTGGGGGGAGAGGGATTACTGAGTAACACTGTGAGGGAGATGGATTAACATCAGTAGAGATACAGTCAGTAACACAGGGCGCTGGGGGGAGAGCGGTTACTGAGTGACAGTGTGTGGGAGCTGGATTAACATCAGTAGAGATACAGTCAGTAACACAGGGCGCTGGGGGGAGAGGTGTTACTGAGTGACACTGTGATGGAGCTGGATTTACATCAGGGGAGGTACAGTCAGTAACACAGGGCGCAGGGGGGAGAGGGGTTACTGAGTGACAGTGTGAGGGAGCTGGAATAACATCAGTAGAGATACAGTCAGTAACACAAGGCGCTGGGGGGAGAGGGGTCACTGAGTGACAGTGTGAGGGAGCTGGATTGGCATCAGTAGAGATACAGTCAGTAACACAGGGCGCTGGGGGGAGAGGGGTTACTGAGTGACAGTGTGAGGGAGCTGGATTAACATCAGTAGAGATACAGTCAGTAACACAGGGCGCTGGGGGGGAGAGGGGTTAGTGAGTGACAGTGTGAGGGAGCTCGATTAACATCAGTGGAGATACAGTCAGTAACACAGGGCGTTGGGGGGATAGGGGTTACTGAGTGACAGTGTGAGGGGGCTGGATTAACATCAGTAGAGATACAGTCAGTAACACAGGGCGCTGGGGGGAGAGCGGTTACTCAGTGATTGTGTGATGGAGCTGGAATAACATCAGTAGAGATACAGTCAGTAACACAGGGCGCTGGGGGAGAGGGGTTACTGAGTGACAGTGTGAGGGAGCTCGATTAACATCAGTGGAGATACAGTCAGTAACACAGGGCGTTGGGGGGAGAGGGGTTACTGAGTGACAGTGTGAGGGAGCTGGATTAACATCAGTAGAGATACAGTCAGTAACACAGGGCGCTGGGGGAGAGGGGTTACTGAGTGACTGTGTGAGGGAGCAGAATTAACATCAGTAGAGATACAGTCAGTAACACAGGGCGCTGGGGGGAGAGGGGTTACTGAGTGATAGTGTGATGGAGCTGGAATAACATCAGTAGAGATACCGTCAGTAACACAGGGCGCTGGGGGGGAGAGGGGTTACTGAGTGACCGTGTGAGGGAGCTGGATTAACATCAGTAGAGATACAGTCAGTAACACAGGGTGTTGGGGGAGAGGGGTTACTGAGTGACAGTGTGAGGGAGCTGGATTAACATCAGTAGAGATACAGTCAGTAACACAGGGCGTGCGGGGAGAGGGGTTACTGAGTGACAGTGTGAGGGAGCTGGATTAACATCAGTAGAGATACAGTCAGTAACACAGGGCGCTGGGGGGAGAGGGGTTACTGAGTGACAGTGTGAGGGGGCTGGATTAACATCAGTAGAGATACAGTCAGTAACACAGGGCACTGTGGGGGAGAGGGGTACTGAGTAACAGTGTGAGGGAGCTGGATTAACATCAGTAGAGATACAGTCAGTAACACTGGGCGCTGGGGGGAGAGGGGTTACTGAGTGACAGTGTGAGGGAGCTGGATTAACATTTGTAGAGATACAGTCAGTAAACAGGGTGCTGCGGGGAGAGGGGTTACTGAGTGACAGTGTGAGGGAGCTGGATTAACATCAGTAGAGATACAGTCAGTAACACAGGGCGCTGGGGGAGAGGGGTTACTGAGTGACAGTGTGAGGGAGCTAGATTAACACCAGTAGAGATACAGTCAGTAACACAGGGCGCTGGGGGGAGAGGGGTTACTGAGTGACAGTGTGAGGGAGCTGGATTAACATCAGTAGAGATACAGTCAGTTACACAGGGCGCTGGGGGGAGAGGGGTTACTGAGTGACAGTGTGAGGGAGCTAGATTAACACCAGTAGAGATACAGTCAGTTACACAGGGCGCTGGGGGGAGAGGGGTTACTGAGTGACAGTGTGAGGGAGCTGGATTAACATCAGTAGAGATACAGTCAGTAACACAGGGCGCTGGGGGGAGAGAGGGGTTACTGAGTGACAGTGTGAGGGAGCTGGGTTAACATCAGTAGAGATACAGTCAGTAACACAGGGTGTTGGGGGAGAGGGGTTACTGAGTGACAGTGTGAGGGAGCTGGATTAACATCAGTAGAGATACAGTCAGTAACACCGGGCGCTGGGGGATAGAGGGGTTACTGAGTGACAGTGTGAGGGAGCTGGATTCACATCGGTAGAGACACAGTCAGTAACACAAGGCGCTGGGGGGAGAGAGGTTACTGAGTGACTGTGTGAGGGAGCTCGATTAACATCAGTAGAGATACAGTCAGTAACACAGGGCGCTGGGGGAGAGGGGTTACTGAGTGACAGTGTGAGGGAGCTCGATTAACATCAGTAGAGATACAGTCAGTAACACAGGGAGCTGGGGGGAGAGGTGTTACTGAGTGACACTGTGATGGAGCTGGATTTACATCAGGGGAGGTACAGTCAGTAACACAGGGCGCTGGGGGGACAGGGGTTACTGAGTGACAGTGTGAGGCAACTGGATTAAAATCAGTAGAGATACAGTCAGTAACACAGGGCGCTGGGGGGAGAGGGGTTACTGAGTGACAGTGTGAGGGAGCTGGATTAACATCGGTAGAGATACAGTCAGTAACACAGGGCGCTGGGGGGAGAGGGGTTACTGAGTGACAGTGTGAGGGAGCTGGATTAACATCAGTAGAGATACAGTCAGTAACACAGGGCGCTGGGGGGAGAGGGGTTACTGAGTGACAGTGTGTGGGAGCTGGATTAACATCAGTAGAGATACCGTCAGTAACACAGGGCGCTGGGGGGAGAGGGGTTACTGAGTGACAGTGTGTGGGAGCTGGATTAACATCAGTAGAGATACCGTCAGTAACACAGGGCGCTGGGGGGAGAGGGGTTACTGAGTGACAGTGTGAGGGAGCTGGATTAACATTTGTAGAGATACAGTCAGTAAACAGGGTGCTGCGGGGAGAGTGGGGTTACTGAGTGACAGTGTGAGGGAGCTGGATTAACATCAGTAGAGATACAGTCAGTAACACAGGGCGCTGGGGGGAGAGGGGTTACTGAGTGACAGTGTGAGGGAGCTGGATTAACACCAGTAGAGATACAGTCAGTAACACAGGGTGTTGGGGGAGAGGGGTTACTGAGTGACAGTGTGAGGGAGCTGGATTAACACCAGTAGAGATACAGTCAGTAACACAGGGTGTTGGGGGAGAGGGGTTACTGAGTGACAGTGTGAGGGAGCTGGATTAACATCAGTAGAGATACAGTCAGTAACACAGGGCTCTGGGTGGTGAGGGTTTACTGAGTGACAGTGTGTGGGAGCTCGATTAACATCAGTAGAGATACAGTCAGTAACACAGGGTGCTGGGGGGAGAGGGGTTACTGAGTGACAGTGTGAGGGAGATGGATTAACATCAGTAGAGATACAGTCAGTAACACAGGGCTCTGGGTGGTGAGGGTTTACTGAGTGACAGTGTGAGGGAGCTGGATTAACATCAGTAGAGATACAGTCAGTAACACAGGGCGCTGGGGGAGAGGGGTTACTGAGTGACAGTGTGAGGGAGCTGGATTAACATCAGTAGAGATACAGTCAGTAACACAGGGTGTTGGGGGAGAGGAGTTACTGAGTGACAGTGTGAGGGAACTGGATTAACATCAGTAGAGATACAGTCAGTAACACAGGGCGCTGGGGGGAGAGGGGTTACTGAGTGACAGTGTGAGGGAGCTGGATTAACATCAGTAGAGATACAGTCAGTAACACAGGGCTCTGGGTGGTGAGGGTTTACTGAGTGACAGTGTGTGGGAGCTCGATTAACATCAGTAGAGATACAGTCAGTAACACAGGGTGCTGTGGGGAGAGGGGTTACTGAGTGACAGTGTGAGGGAGATGGATTAACATCAGTAGAGATACAGTCGGTAACACAGGGCGCTGGGGGGAGAGGGGTTACTGAGTGACAGTGTGAGGGAGCTGGATTAACATCAGTAGAGATACAGTCAGTAACACAGGGCGCTGGGGGGAGAGGGGTTACTGAGTGACAGTGTGAGGGAGCTCGATTAACATCAGTAGAGATACAGTCAGTAACACAGGGCGCTGGGGGGAGAGGGGTTACTGAGTGACAGTGTGAGGGAGCTCGATTAACATCAGTAGAGATACAGTCAGTAACACAGGGCGCTGGGGGGAGAGGGGTTACTGAGTGACAGTGTGAGGGAGCTGGATTAACATCAGTAGAGATACAGTCAGTAACACAGGGCGCTGGAGGGAGAGGGGTTACTGAGTGACAGTGTGAGGGAGCTGGATTAACATCAGTAGAGATACAGTCAGTAACACAGGGCGCTGGGGGGAGAGGGGTTACTGAGTGACAGTTTTAGGGAGCTGGATTAACATCAGTAGAGATACAGTCAGTAACACAGGGCGCTGGGGGAAGAGGGGTTACCGAGTGACAGTGTGAGGGAGCTGGATTAACATCAGTAGAGATACAGTCAGTAACACAGGGCGCTGGGGGAGAGGGGTTACTGAGTGACAGTGTGAGGGAGCTGGATTAACATCAGTAGAGATACAGTCAGTAACACAGGGCGCTGGGGGGAGAGGGGTTACTGAGTGACAGTGTGAGGGAGCTGGGTTAACATCAGTAGAGATACAGTCAGTAACACAGGGCGCTGGGGGGAGAGGGGTTACTGAGTGACAGTGTGAGGGAGCTGGATTGACATCAGTAGAGATACAGTCAGTAACACAAGGCGCTGGGGGGAGTGGGGTAACTGAGTGACAGTGTGAGGGAGATGTAACACATTATTGAATTCGCTGGCACTTACTCTGTGACGCTCCTGCTCCCTCAACCTGAGGATTCTGATCTGATAGAATAGTTCGATATAAATCTTGTGCATCATAGACCAAGACGCCTGTCAAAATGAATCCAAATAGCTGGAAAGAAAAACAGCAATGAATAATAATCTATCCAAACCCGTGCTGTACCTGTCCTGGGAGTGTTTGATGGGGACAGTGTAGAGGGAGCTTTACTCTGTATCTAACCCCGTGCTGTACCTGTCCTGGGAGTGTTCGATGGGGACGGTGTAGAGGGAGCTTTACTCTGTATCTAACCCAGTGCTGTACCTGTCCTGGGAGTGTTTGATGGGGACGGTGTAGAGGGAGCTTTACTCTGTATCTAACCCCGTGCTGTACCTGTCCTGGGAGTGTTTGATGGGGACAGTGTAGAGGGAGATTTACTCTGTATCTAACCCTGTGCTGTACCTGTCCTGGGAGTGTTTGATGGGGACAGTGTAGAGGGAGATTTACTCTGTATCTAACCCCGTGCTGTACCTGCCCTGGGAGTGTTTAATGGGGACAGTGTAGAGGGAGATTTGCTCTGTATCTAACCCCGTGCTGTACCTGTCCTGGGAGTGTTTGATGGGGACAGTGTAGAGGGAGCTTTACTCTGTATCTAACCCCGTGCTGTACCTGTCCTGGGAGTGTTTGATGGGGACAATGCACAGGTAGGTTTACTCTGTTCCTGAGCTGGGATGAGACAGATTGTAGGGGAGATTGTCACATTAACTCACGGCTGCTGAGGCTGAACCTCCATCCTTGCTCTTGGCTGCTGTCGTGATCGAGAGAATGAGAAAAATCACAGCTGAAGAAGCAGCTCGGAGGAAATCCTGAAATTAGACGAGACGGCAAATCCGGGAATTAATGCAGCTCCCTCACACTGTCACTCAGTAACCCCTCTCCCCCCAGCGCCCTGTGTTACTGACTGTATCTCTACTGATGTTAATCCAGCTCCCTCACACTGTCACTCAGTAACCCCTCTCTCCCCCCAGCGCCCTGTGTTACTGACTGTATCTGTACTGATGTTAATCCAGCTCCCTCACACTGTCACTCAGTAACCCCTCTCCCCCAGCGCCCTGTGTTACTGACTGTATCTCTACTGATGTTAACCCAGCTCCCTCACACTGTCACTCAGTAACCCCTCTCCCCCCAGCGCCCTGTGTTACTGACTGTATCTCTCCTGGTGTCAATGCAGCTCTGTACTCACTATACAGGGCCAGTTGATCCCGGTCAGCTTGTCCTGGTAGTTGGCCATGTAGACGACGAGGAAGGTGAGGGTTATTACGATGAAGATTAGCGGGCCCGCCATGAACGCTGTCACGGAGATCGCGTAGCATATAAACATCAAGAGTAAGAGCAGCTGCAAGAGAGTGAATAACATTAGCCTGGGAATAGAGTCCTGCAGTCAGCATCGCGGTGAAGCAGTCCGGGAAGAGCGTCCTGCAGTCAGCATCGCGGTAAAGCAGTCCGAGAAGAGCGTCCTGCAGTCAGCATCGCGGTGAAGCTGTCTGGGAAGAACGTCCCGCAGTCAGCATTGCGCTGAAGCAGTCCGGGAAGAGCGTCCTGCAGTCAGCATGGCGGTGAAGCAGTCCGGGAAGAGCGTCCTGCAGTCAGCATCACGGTGAAGCAGCCTGGGAAGAGCGTCCTGCAGTCAGCATCGCGGTGAAGCGGTCTGGGAAGAGCGTCCTGCAGTCAGCATCACGGTGAAGCGGTCTGGGAAGAGCGTCCTGCAGTCAGCATCGCGGTGAAGCAGTCCGGGAAGAGTGTCCTTGCCGGGTGGTTTGCTCGTGCTGTTGGGGAGGGTTTAAACTAACTTAGCAGGGGGATGGGATCCTGAGAGGAGGGTCAGCAGGGGGAGATGCACAGCCAAAATTAGAAGTGAGTCTGGAAGGCATAGAAATTACAGGCCAGTTAAGTCACAAGGGCGTTTGGCAAGGTTGGGTAATGCAAGGAGTCTGACGAATAAGGTATATGAGTTGAGGGCACAGAATAACACGTGGAAGTATGATGTCATTGCTGTAACAGAGACATGGTTGAGAGAGGGGCAGGATTGGCAGCTCAATATTTCAGGATATTGGGTCTTCAGGCGAGACAGGGAAGGTGGTAAAAGAGGAGGGGGTATCGCAACATTGATCAAGGAACCAATTACAGCAGTAAGGAGGGATGACATCTTAGAAGGCTCCCCAAATGAAGCCACATGGGTAGAACTGAAAAACAAAAAAGGAGCAATCACATTGCTGGGAGTGTACTATTGGCCCCCAAACAGTCAGAGAGAAATAGAAGAGCAGATATGTAGGCAAATTTCAGAGAAGTGTAAAAATAATAGGGGAGTAATAGTGGGGGATTTCAACTTCCCCAACATTAACTGGGTTAGTCATAGTGTGATAGGTTTAGAGGGAACAGATTTCTTAAAATGCATCCAGGAGAGCTTTTTAAGCCAGTACATAGAAAATCCTACAAGAGAGGGGGTGGTCCTGGACTTAATTTTAGGGAATGAAGCCGGGCAAGTGGTAGAGGTATCAGTGGGGGAGCATTTTGCAGATAGTGATCATAACTCAGTTAGATTCAAGGTTGTTATGGAAAAGGACGAGGATGGGCCAGAAATCGGAGTTCTAGATTGGGGGAAAGGCCGATTTTAATAAGATCAGATCTCATTTGGCCAGAGTGGACTGGGAGCAGCTACTTTTAGGTAAATCTTCGTCAGAGCCAGTGGGACTCATTCAAGAAGGAAACAGGGAGAGTACAGAGCCAATATATTCCAGTAAAGATAAAGGGTGGGACTAACAAATCCAGGGAACCCTGGATGTCGAGGGATATACAGGATTGGATAAAGAGGAAAAGGGAGGCTTATGGCAGATACCGAGGGTTCAAAACAGCAGAAGCCCTAGAGGAGTATAGAATGTTTAGGGGGGGAACTTAAAAAGGAAATTAGGAAAGCAAAAAGGGGGCATGAAAAAACATTGGCAGGTAAACTAAAGGAAAATCTGAAGTTATTTTACAAGTACATTAAGAGTAAGAGGATAACTAGGGAAAGAGTAGGGCACTTTAAGGACCATAGTGGTAATTTGTGTGTGGAGCCGGAAGACGTAGGTAGGGTTCTAAATGAATACTTTGTGTCGGTGTTCACAAGTGAGAGGGACAACACATGAGAAACACCTGACCTACCTACCTAATCCCATTGACCAGCACTTGGCCCCATAGCCTTGAATGTTATGAGGTGCCAAGTGCTCATCCAGGTACTTTTTAAAGGATGTGGGGCTAACCCACCTCCACCACCCTCCCAGGCAGCACATTCCAGACCCTCACCACCCTCTGGGTAAAAGAGTTTTCCCTCACATCCCCCCCTAAACCTCCTAACCCTCACCTTGAACTTATGTCCCCCTCGTGACTGACCCTTCAACTAAGGGGAACAGCTGCTCCCTATCCACCCTGTCCATGCCCCTCATAATCTTGTACACCTCGATCAGGTCGCCCCTCAGTCTTCTCTGCTCCAACGAAAACAACCCAAGTCTATCCAAACCTCTCTTCATAACTTAAATGTTTCATCCCAGGCAACATCCTGGTGAATCTCCTCTGCACCCCCTCCAGTGTAATCACATCCTTCCTATAATGTGGCGACCAGAGCTGCGCACAGTACTCCAGCTGTGGCCTCACCAAGGGTCTATACAACTCCAACATCACCTCCCTACTTTTGTAATCTATGCCTCGATTGATAAAGGCAAGTGTCCCCTATGCCTTTTTCACCACCCCCACTAACATGCCCCCTCCGCCTTCAGAGATCTATGGACACACACGCCAAGGTCCCTTTGTTCCTCAGAACTTCCTAGTGCCATGCCATTCATTGAATACTTCCTTGTCAAATTACTCCTTCCAAAGTGTATCACCTCACACTTTTCAGGGTTAAATTCCATCTGCCGCTTATCTGCCCATTTGACCATCCCGTCTATATCTTCCTGTAGCCCAAGACACTCAACCTCACTGTTAACCACCCGGCCGATCTTTGTGTCATCCGCAAACTTACTAATCCTACCCCCCACGTAGTCATCAATGTCGTTTATATATGACAAATAATAAGGGACCCAGCACAGATCCCTGTGGTACGCCACTGGACACTGGCTTCCAGTCACTAAAGCTTCCTTCTGTCATCTCCCTCTGTCTCCTACAATTAAGCCAATTTTGAATCCACCTTATCAAATTACCCTGTATCCCATGTGCATTTGCCTTCTTTATAAGTCTCCCATGTGGAACCTTGTCAAAGGCTTTGCTGAAACCCATATAAACTACAAAAATTCCTATTGATCATTGTCGATTCCTTTTGATCAGTGGATTCCCCATTGCTCACAACCTGAACCTATAGATCACAGTGGATTTCCATTGATCACAGTCTGTTCGCACTGATCAGCCACAACCTGATCCCACTGATCACAGTGGATTCTTAATGGTCACTGTAGTCTCCTGCTAATCAACCACAAACTGATCCTATTCATTACAGTCTATCCCTGTTGATCACAATGGGTTCCTATTGATCACGGTAAGTTTCTGTTGATTACAGTAGATCCCAAGTGACCAGAATTTGATCCTATTGATCACAGTAAGCTTCTGTTGATTACAGTAGATCGCAAGTGACCAGAATTTGATCCTATTGATCACATCAAGCTTCTGTTGATTACAGTAGATCCCAAGTGACCAGAATTTGATCCTATTGATCACAGCAAGCTTCTGTTGATTACAGTAGATCCCAAGTGATCAGAATTTGATCCTATTGATCACAGTATGTTTCTGTTGACTACAGTAGATGCCCATTGACCAGGATTTGATCCCATTGATCCCAGTGGCTTCCTCTGATCGCAGCCTATCCTCTTGATCAGTGAGTTTCCATGGATAACAATCTGATCCCCTTGATCACTGTGGGTTCATATTGATCAGAGCCTGTCCCTATTGATCACAATCTGTTCCTATTGATCACAGCGGATTCCTATTGATCCACATCGATCATGATCTCACCCCAAAGGATTACAACAGTGCAATCTCATTGACGACAATCCCGGTCCTATCGATCACAATGGATTCCCATTGATCACGGGCTGTTCCTATTGGCCACGGTCTCACAATCGATCACTGAAACACCAAAACTGCACACGGCACTCCAGCTGTGGTCTAACCAAGCTTCTGTACGACTGAAGCAAGACTTGGCTGCTCATCTACATAAGAACCGGGAGCAGGAGTAGGCCATTCAGCCCCTCGAGTCTGCCCCGCCCATTCATTACGATCGTGGCTGATCTCATTTCGGCCTCAACTCCAATTTCCCGCCCTCTCCCCCATAACCTTTCAGCCCATTACTAATTTAAAAATCTGTCTATATCTCCTCCTTAAATTTATTCAGTGTCCCGGCATCCACTGCACTCTGAGGTAGTGAATCCCACAGATTCACCACCCTCTGAGAAAAGTAATCCCTCCTCATCTCTGATTTAAATCCAACACCCCTTAGCCTAAAACTATGGCCTCTCGTTCTCGAATGCCCCACAAGGGGAAACATCCCATCCACGTCATCTTGGTCCATCCCCTTTAGCATCTTATAGACCTCAATTAGATCTCCTCTCATCCTTCTAAACTCTTAGCGAGTATAGGCCCTAAACTGCTCAATCTCTCCTCATAAGACAAGCCCCACATCTCTGGAATCAATCGAGTGAACCTCCTCTGAACCGCCTCCAGTGCAACTACATCCTTCCTCAAGTAAGGGGACCAAACCTGTGCACAGTACTCCAGGTGCGGTCTCACCAATGCCTTGTACAGTTGCAACAACACTTCCTTATTTTTATACTCTATTCCTTTAGCAATAAATACCAAAATTCCACTTGGCCTTCCTTATTACCTGCTGTACCTGCAGTGATTCATGCACCAGGACACCCAGATCCCTCTGCACTGAAGCATTCTGAAGTTTCTCTCCGTTGAAATAATAAGTTGCCTTTTTATTCTTCCGACCAAAATGGATAACCTCACATTTCTCCACGTTAAACTCCATCTGCCACATCTTGGCCCATTCGCCTAACCTGGCCATATCCATTTGTAAATGTCTTATTTCTTCATCGCAACTTACTTTCCCGCCTTATTTTGGTGTCATCTGCAAATTTCGCCATAGTACCTTCTACTCCTGAATCCAAGTCATCGATATCGATTGTAAATAGCTGGGTCTCCAAGGACCGAACCCTGTGGAACCCCACTAGTTACAGATAAAGACCCATTTATCCCGACTCCCTGCTTTCTGTTGGTTAGCCAATCCTCTATCCAAGCTAATATATTACCCCTAACTCCATATGATCTTATCTTGTGTATTAATCTTTTGTGCGGCACCTTATTAAAGGCCTTCTGGAAGTCCCAGATATACTACATCTACAGGATCCCCAGTATCCACTTGGCTTATCACATCTTCAAAGAACTCTAGCGAATTAGTCAAACACCGTTTACTCTTCATAAAACCAGGCTGACTCTGATGGATCGCACTTTGACTTTCCAAATGCCCCATTACCACTTCCTTAATAATGGATTCCAACAATTACATATGTTAAACTAACTGGTCTATAGTTTCCTACTTTCTGCCTCTCCCCCTACTTTTTGAATAAGGGCGTTAGATTAGCATTTTTCCAATCCACTGGGACCTTTCCAGAATCCAGGGAATTTGGGAATATTACAGCCAATGCATCCACTATCTCCACTGCCACTTCCTTTAAGACCCTGGGATGTAGGTCATCAGGTCCTGGGGACCTGTCACCTTTTAATCCCAATAGTTTGCTTCAGTACTTTTTCCTCTAGTGCTGGTGGTTGTTCTAAGTTCCTCCTTCTCTACCAACCACTGACCTTTGCCATTTGTACTGAAAGCCTAACATACCATTAGCCTCCCTAACTGCCTGCTGCACCACCATGTCAGCCTTTAGTCTCTTATTGATGAGGGCACCCAGGCCCTTTTGTAACATCTACACTTTCTAATCTCTCACCACTTAGGAAATACTCTAAATGGGCCCCGTATCTCAGGAAGGATGTGCTGGCCCCTGGAGAGAGGTCCAGAGGAGGTTCATGAGAACGATCCCAGGAACGAAAGGCTTAACATATTGAGGAAGGTTTGAGGACTCTGGGTCTATACTCGATGGAGTTTAGAAGGATGAGGGGTGGAGGGATCTGATTGAAACTTACAGAATAACTGAAAGGCCTGGATAGAGTGGGACGTGGGGGAAGATGTTTCCATGAGTAGGAGAGACTAGGACCCGAGGGGCACAGCCTCAGAGTAAAGGGAAGACCTTTGAGAACAGAGATGAGGAGAAACTTCTTTAGCCAGACAGAGTGGTGAATCTATGGAATCCATTGCCACAGAAGGCTGTAGAGGGCCAGGTCATTGAGTGTATTTAAGAACGAGATAGATAGGTTCTTGATTGGTAAGGGGGTCAAAGGTTACAGGGAGAAGGCGGGAGAATGGGGTTGACAAACTTATCAGCCATGATTCAATGGCAGAGCAGGCTCGATGGGCCGAATGGCCTAATTTCTGCTCCTATGTCTTATGGTCTTATGGTCTTACAGTCTGTTCCTATTGATCACAATTGATTCATATGGATCACAGTCTATTCCCATTGATCACAATTGATTCATGTTGATTACAGTCTGTTTCTATTGATCACAATTGATTCATGTTGATCACAGTCTGTTCCCATTGATCACAATTGATTCATGTTGATCACAGTCTGTTTCTATTGATCACAATTGATTCATGTTGATCACAGTCTGTTCCTATTGATCACAATTGATTCATGTTGATCACAGTCTGTTCCAATTGATTCATGTTGATCACAGTCTGTTTCTATTGATCACAATTGATTCATGTTGATCACAGTCTGTTTATATTGATCACAATTGATTCATATTGATCACAGTCTGTTTCAATTGATCACAATTGATTCATGTTCATCACAGTCTATTCCTATTGATCACAATTGATTCATGTTGATCACAGTCTGTTTCAATTGATCACAATTGATTCATGTTCATCACAGTCTGTTCCTATTGATCACAATTGATTCATGTTGATCACAGTCTGTTCCCCATGATCACATTTGATTCATATGGATCACAGCTGGTTGCTATTTATCACAATTGATTGATATGGATCACAGTCTGTTCCTATTGATCACAGTCTGTTTCTATTGATCACAATTGATTCATATTGATCACAGTCTGTTTTTAATTATCACGATTGATTCATATGGATCATAGTCTGTTTCTATTGATCACAATTGATTCATAAGAATCACAGTCTGTTTCTATTGATCACAATTGATTCATATGGATCACAGTCTGTTCCTATTAATCACAGTCTGTTTCTATTGATCACAATTGATTCATGTTGATCACAATCTGTTCCCATTGATCACAATTGATTCATGTTGATCACAGTGTGTTCCTATTGATCACAATTGATTCATGTTGATCACAGTCTGTTTATATTGATCACAATTGATTCATGTTTATCACAGTCTATTCCTATTGATCACAGTCTGTTTCAATTAACCACAATTGATTTATGTTGATCACAGTCTGTTCTCTATGATCACATTTGATTCATATGGATCACAGTTGGTTGCTATTGATTACAATTGATTGATATGGATCACAGTCTGTTCCTATTGATCACAGTCTGTTTCTATTGATCACAATTGATTCACATTGATCACAGTCTGTTTCTAATGGTCACAATTGATTCATGTGGATCACAGTCTGTTTCTATTGATCACAATTGATTCATATGGATCACAGTCTGTTTCTATTGATCTCTATTGATTCAAATGGATCACAGTCTGTTTCTATTGATCACAATTGATTCATATGGATCACAGTCTGTTCCTATTGATCACAATTGATTCATGTTGATCACAGTCTGTTTCTATTGATCACAATTGATTCATGTTGATCACAGTCTGTTTCTATTGATCACAGTTGATTCATGTTGATCAGTCTGTTCCCATTGATCACAATTGATTCATGTTGATCACAGTCTGGTTCTATTGATCACAATTGATTCATGTTGATCAGTCGGTTCCTATTGATCACAGCCTGTTTCAATTGATCACAGTTGATTCATGTTGATCACAGTCTGTTTCTATTGATCACAATTGATTCATGTTGATCAATCTGTTCCCATTGATCACAATTGATTCATGTTGATCAGTCGGTTCCTATTGATCACAGTCTGTTTCTATTGATCACAGTTGATTCATGTTGATCACAGTCTGTTCCCCATGATCACATTTGATTCATATGGATCACAGTTGGTTGCTATTGATCACAATTGATGGATATGGATCACAGTCTGTTCCTATTGATCACAGTCTGTTCCTATTGATCACAATTGATTCATATTGTTCACAGTCTGTTTCTATTGATCACAATTGATTCATGTGGATCACAGTCTGTTCCTATTGATCACAATTGATTCATGTTGATCACAGTCTGTTTTAATTGATCACAATTGATTCATGTTGATCATAGTCTGTTTCTATTGATCACAATTGATTCATATTGATCACAGTCTGTTCCTATTGATCACAATTGATTCATGTTGATCACAGACTGTTTTTATTAATCACAATTGATTCATGTTGATCACAATCTGTTCACATTGATCACAATTGATTCATGTTGATCACAGTGTGTTCCTATTGATCACAATTGATTCATGTTGATCACAGTCTGTTTATATTGATCACAATTGATTCATGTTTATCACAGTCTATTCCTATTGATCACAGTCTGTTCCTATTGATCACAATTGATTCATATTGTTCACAGTCTGTTTCTATTGATCACAATTGATTCATGTGGATCACAGTCTGTTCCTATTGATCACAATTGATTCATGTTGATCACAGTCTGTTTTAATTGATCACAATTGATTCATGTTGATCATAGTCTGTTTCTATTGATCACAATTGATTCATATTGATCACAGTCTGTTCCTATTGATCACAATTGATTCATGTTGATCACAGACTGTTTTTATTAATCACAATTGATTCATGTTGATCACAATCTGTTCACATTGATCACAATTGATTCATGTTGATCACAGTGTGTTCCTATTGATCACAATTGATTCATGTTGATCACAGTCTGTTTATATTGATCACAATTGATTCATGTTTATCACAGTCTATTCCTATTGATCACAGTCTGTTTCAATTGACCACAATTGATTTATGTTGATCACAGTCTGTTCTCTATGATCACATTTGATTCATATGGATCACAGACTGTTTCTATTTATCTCTATTGATTCACATGGATCACAGTCTGTTTCTATTGATCACAATTGATTCATATGGATCACAGTCTGTTCCTATTGATCACAATTGATTCATGTTGATCACAGTCTTTTTCTATTGATCACAATTGATTCATGTTGATCACAGTCTGTTTCTATTGATCACAATTGATTCATGTTGATCAATCTGTTCCCATTGATCACAATTGATTCATGTTGATCAGTCGGTTCCTATTGATCACAGTCTGTTTCTATTGATCACAGTTGATTCATGTTGATCACAGTCTGTTCCCCATGATCACATTTGATTCATATGGATCACAGTTGGTTGCTATTGATCACAATTGATGGATATGGATCACAGTCTGTTCCTATTGATCACAGTCTGTTCCTATTGATCACAATTGATTCATATTGTTCACAGTCTGTTTCTATTGATCACAATTGATTCATGTGGATCACAGTCTGTTCCTATTGATCACAATTGATTCATGTTGATCACAGTCTGTTTTAATTGATCACAATTGATTCATGTTGATCATAGTCTGTTTCTATTGATCACAATTGATTCATATTGATCACAGTCTGTTCCTATTGATCACAATTGATTCATGTTGATCACAGACTGTTTTTATTAATCACAATTGATTCATGTTGATCACAATCTGTTCACATTGATCACAATTGATTCATGTTGATCACAGTGTGTTCCTATTGATCACAATTGATTCATGTTGATCACAGTCTGTTTATATTGATCACAATTGATTCATGTTTATCACAGTCTATTCCTATTGATCACAGTCTGTTCCTATTGATCACAATTGATTCATATTGTTCACAGTCTGTTTCTATTGATCACAATTGATTCATGTGGATCACAGTCTGTTCCTATTGATCACAATTGATTCATGTTGATCACAGTCTGTTTTAATTGATCACAATTGATTCATGTTGATCATAGTCTGTTTCTATTGATCACAATTGATTCATATTGATCACAGTCTGTTCCTATTGATCACAATTGATTCATGTTGATCACAGACTGTTTTTATTAATCACAATTGATTCATGTTGATCACAATCTGTTCACATTGATCACAATTGATTCATGTTGATCACAGTGTGTTCCTATTGATCACAATTGATTCATGTTGATCACAGTCTGTTTATATTGATCACAATTGATTCATGTTTATCACAGTCTATTCCTATTGATCACAGTCTGTTTCAATTGACCACAATTGATTTATGTTGATCACAGTCTGTTCTCTATGATCACATTTGATTCATATGGATCACAGTCTGTTTCTATTGATCTCTATTGATTCACATGGATCACAGTCTGTTTCTATTGATCACAATTGATTCATATGGATCACAGTCTGTTCCTATTGATCACAATTGATTCATGTTGATCACAGTCTTTTTCTATTGATCACAATTGATTCATGTTGATCACAGTCTGTTTCTATTGATCACAATTGATTCATGTTGATCAATCTGTTCCCATTGATCACAATTGATTCATGTTGATCAGTCGGTTCCTATTGATCACAGTCTGTTTCTATTGATCACAGTTGATTCATGTTGATCACAGTCTGTTCCCCATGATCACATTTGATTCATATGGATCACAGTTGGTTGCTATTGATCACAATTGATGGATATGGATCACAGTCTGTTCCTATTGATCACAGTCTGTTCCTATTGATCACAATTGATTCATATTGTTCACAGTCTGTTTCTATTGATCACAATTGATTCATGTGGATCACAGTCTGTTCCTATTGATCACAATTGATTCATGTTGATCACAGTCTGTTTTAATTGATCACAATTGATTCATGTTGATCATAGTCTGTTTCTATTGATCACAATTGATTCATATTGATCACAGTCTGTTCCTATTGATCACAATTGATTCATGTTGATCACAGACTGTTTTTATTAATCACAATTGATTCATGTTGATCACAATCTGTTCACATTGATCACAATTGATTCATGTTGATCACAGTGTGTTCCTATTGATCACAATTGATTCATGTTGATCACAGTCTGTTTATATTGATCACAATTGATTCATATTGATCACAGTCTGTTCCTATTGATCACAATTGATTCATGTTGATCACAGACTGTTTTTATTAATCACAATTGATTCATGTTGATCACAATCTGTTCACATTGATCACAATTGATTCATGTTGATCACAGTGTGTTCCTATTGATCACAATTGATTCATGTTGATCACAGACTGTTTTTATTGATCACAATTGATTCATATTGATCACAATTGATTCATGTTGATCACAGACTGTTTTTATTGATCACAATTGATTCATGTTGATCAGAGTCTGTTTCTATTGATCACAATTGATTCATGTTGATCACAGCCTGTTCCTATTGATCACAATTGATTCATGTTGATCACAGTCTGTTTCTATTGATCACAATTAATTCATGTTGATCACAGTCTGTTCCTATTGATCACAATTGATTCATGTTGATCACAGTCTGTTTCTATTGATCACAATTGATTCATGTTGATCACAGTCTGTTTCTATTGATCATAATTGATTCATGTTGATCACAGTCTGTTCCCATTGATCACAATTGATTCATGTTGATCACAATCTGTTCCCATTGATCAGTCTGTTTCGATTGATCACAATTGATTCATGTTGATCACAGTCTGTTCCCATTGATCACAAACCGTTCCCCATGATCACATTTGATTCATATGGATCACAGTTCGTTGCTATTGATCACAATTGATTCATATGGATCACAGTCTGTTTCTATTTATCACAGTCTGTTTCTATTGTTCACAGTCTGTTCCCCTTGATCACAACTGATTCATATGGATCACAGTCTGTTTCTATTTATCACAGTCTGTTTCTATTGATCACAGTCTGTTCCCCTTGATCACAATTGATTCATGTTGATCACAGTCTGTTTCTATTTATCACAGTCTGTTCCCCTTGATCACAATTGATTCATGTTGATCACAGTCACTTCCTATTGATCACAATTGATTCATATGGATCACAGTCTGTTCCTATTGATCACAATTGATTCATATGGATCACAGTCTGTTTCTATTGATCACAATTAATTCATATGGATCACAGTCTCTTCCTATTGATCACAATTGATTCATATGGATCACAGCCTGTTTCTATTGATCACAATTGATTCATATGAATCACAGTCTGTTCCTAATGATCACAATTGATTCATGTTGATAACAGTCTCTTCCTATTGATCACAATTGATTTATATGGATCACAGTCTGTGTCTATTGATCACAATCGATTCATATGGATCACAGTCTGTTTCTATTGATCACAATTGATTCATATCGATCATGATCTTGTTTTACTGATGACAGTGGATTCTCATTGGTTACAGGCTGTTCCTATTGATCACATTTGATTCATGTTGATCACAGTCTGTTCTTATTGGTCACGGGATTCTCCTGTTGATCACAGTGGATCCCTATTGATCACTGCCTATGCCCTTTGGTTGGGCTGGCTGCTGTTGATCAGTCCGTTCCTGGTGATCCACCGCAATCAAATCCTTTCGATCACAGTTGCTGTGGATCACAAGGGATCGCGATTGATCACACTCTGTCCCTATTGGGTCGCTGGGGAATTTCCTATCGATTTCCTACCAGTTCCGATCCCAGGACGATCCCTCGCCGGCTCTTCAGGAAACTCTGGTCCAGGCGGAGAGCAGCGAATCCACTGGCCGATCGCGGAGGATCCCCGGAATCCGCCTGAAAATCCAGCATCGCCCGGAGCTGGAGCGCAGTGGGCGGAAAGTCGGGGCGCAATTGGCGGAGAGTCGGGCGCAGTTGGGGGCTGCTGGCGGAAAGTTGGGGTGCAGTTTGGTCGGGGGGGGGGGGTGGGAGTTGGCGGAAAGTTGGGGCGCAGTTGGCGGAAAGTCGGGGGGCAATTGGCGGAAAGTTGGGGGCAGTTGGCGGAAAGTTGGGGGCAGTTTGGTTGGGGTGGGGCAGTTGGCGGAAAGTTGGGGCGCAGTTGGCGGAAAGTCGGGGGGCAATTGGCGGAAAGTTGGGGGCAGTTGGCGGAAAGTTGGGGGCAGTTTGGTTGGGGGGTGCAGTTGGCGGAAAGTTGGGGCGCAGTTGGCGGAAAGTCGGGGGGCAATTGGCAGAAAGTTGGGGGCAGTTGGCGGAAAGTTGGGGCGCAGTTTGGTCCGGGGGGCAGTTGGCAGAGAGTCCGGCGCAGTTTGGTCGGGGCGCAGTTGGCGGAGATTCGGGGCAGTGCGAGGGGAAGTTGCGGACTCCGTCTGGTTTCCCCCCCTCGGCCGCTCCGGGGTCTGGAACAATTTCCTGTCTCTGTCTCTGTGACAAACCGGAGATTCCTGTCCACCTATCAGCAAAAAGGAGAGAGTCTGAAAATCCAAATAGAGAGAGAGAGAGAGAAGGAGGGAGAGGGGGGAGGGAGAGGGGGGAGGGAGAGAGAGAGGGAGAGGGGGGAGGGAGAGGGGGGAGGGAGAGAGAGAGGGAGAGGGGGGAGGGAGAGAGAGAGGGAGAGGGGGGTGGGAGAGGGGGGAGGGAGAGGGAGAGGGAGGAGGGAGAGAGAGGGAGAGAGAGGGAGAGGGGGGAGGGAGAGAGAGAGGGGAAGGGGGGAGGGAGAGAGAGAGGGAGGGGGGGGAGGGAGAGAGAGAGGGAGAGGGGGGAGGGAGAGAGGGAGAGGGGGGAGGGAGAGAGAGAGGGAGAGGGGGGAGGGAGAGGGGGAGGGAGAGAGAGGGAGAGGGGGGAGGGAAAGAGAGAGGGAGAGGGGGGAGGGAGAGGGGGGAGGGAAAGAGAGAGGGAGAGGGGGGAGGGAGAGGGGGGAGGGAGAGAGAGAGGGAGAGGGGGAGGGGAGAGAGAGAGGGAGAGGGGGGAGGGAGAGGGGGAGGGAAAGAGAGAGGGAGAGGGGGGAGGGAGAGAGAGAGGGAGCGGGGGGAGGGAGAGAGAGAGGGAGCGGGGGGAGGGAGAGAGAGAGGGAGAGGGGGGAGGGAGAGAGAGAGGGAGAGGGGAGAGGGAGAGGGGGGAGGGAGAGAGAGGGAGAGGGGGGAGGGAGAGAGAGGGAGAGGGGGGAGGGAGAGAGAGAGGGAGAGGGGGGAGGGAGAGAGAGGGAGAGGGGGGAGGGAGAGAGAGAGGGGGAGAGAGAGAGGGAGAGGGGGGAGGGAGAGAGATAGAGAGAGGGAGAGGGGGAGGGAGAGAGAGGGGGGCAGGGGAGAGAGAGGGAGAGGGGGGAGGGAGAGGGAGAGGGGGGAGGGAGAGAGAGAAGGAGAGGGGGGAGGGAGAGAGAGGGAGAGGGGAGAGGGAGAGGGGGGGAGAGAGAGGGAGAGGGGGGAGGGAGAGAGAGGGGGGGGGGAGGGAGAGAGAGGGAGAGGGGGGAGGGAGAGAGAGAGGGGGGGAGAGAGAGGGAGAGGGGGGAGGGAGAGAGATAGAGAGAGGGAGAGGGGGAGGGAGAGGGGAGAGGGAGAGAGAGGGGGGCAGGGAGAGAGAGAGGGAGAGGGGGGAGGGAGAGGGAGAGGGGGGAGGGAGAGAGAGAAGGAGGAGGGGGGAGGGAGAGAGAGGGAGAGGGGAGAGGGAGAGGGGGGGAGAGAGAGGGAGAGGGGGGAGGGAGAGAGAGGGGGGGGGAGGGAGGGAGAGAGAGAGGGAGGAGAGAGAGGGAGGGGGGAGGGAGAGAGAGGGAGGGGGGAGGGAGAGAGAGGGAGGGGGGAGGGAGAGAGAGGAGAGAGAGAGAGGGAGAGGGGGGAGGGAGACAGTGGGGAGGTGATGTTGGAGTTGTGTAGACCCTTGGTGAGGCCACAGCTGGAATACTGTGTGCAGTTCTGGTCGCCACATTATAGGAAGGATGTGATTGCACTGGAGGGGGTGCAGAGGAGATTCACCAGGATGTTGCCTGGGGATGAAACATTTAAGTTACGAAGAGAGGTTTGGATAGACTTGGGTTGTTTTTGTTGGAGCAGAGAAGACTGAGGGGCGACCTGATCGAGGTGTACAAGATTATGAGAGGCATGGACAGGGTGGATAGGGAGCAGCTGTTCCCCTTAGTTGAAGGGTCAGTCACGAAGGGGACATAAGTTCAAGGTGAGGGGCAGAAGGTTTAGGGGAGGGTGTGAGGAAAATCTTTTTTACCCAGAGGGAGGTGAGGGTCTGGAATGCGCTGCCTGGGAGGGTGGTGGAGGTGGGTTAGCCTCACATCCTTTAAAAAGTACCTGGATGAGCACTTGGCACCTCATAAACATTCAAGGCTATGGGGGCCAAGCGCTGGTCAATGGGATTAGGGTAGGTAGGTCAGGTGGTTCTCACGTGTCGGTGCAGACTCGATGGGCCGAAGGGCCTCTCTTCTGCACCCCGTGTGATTCTGTGATAACAGAAAGAGGGACAAAGTCACAGAGAGGGAGAGCACCAAGCCAGTGCCTTCACCGATTGGGGAACACAGGGTTTAGTGAGAGGGAGGAACTGAAAGAAATCAGTAATCATAGGGAAATGGTGTTGGGGAAATCCCCGGGTCCTGATCATCTACATCCCAGAGCACTTAAAGAAGCGGCCCGAGAAACAGTGGATGCGTTGGTGGTCATCTTCCGAGATTCTGCGGACTCTGGAACAGCTCCTACAGATTGGAGGGCGGCTAATGTAACCCCGCTATTTAAAAAGGGAGGTAGAGAGAAAGCAGGGAATTATAGACCAGTCAGCCTGACGTGGGTAGCGGGGAAAATTCTAGAGTCCACACTATAAAAGATTTAATAGCTGAGCGTGTGGAAAACAGTGGCAGAATCGGACAGAGTCAGCATGGATTCACGAAAGGGAAATCGCGCTTGACAAATCTACTGGGATTTTTTGAGGGTGTAACTAGTAGAGTTGATGATGGGGGGAGGCAGTGGATGTGGTTTATATGGACTTTCGGAAGGGCTTTCGACAATTTAGGTGAGGGAACTGAATGTAATATCTCCAAATTTGCAGATGAGACAAAGCTGGGTGGGAGGGTGAGCTGTGAGGAGGATGCAGAGATGCTTCAGTTGTGGTTTGGACAAGCTGAGTGAGTGGGCAAATGCATGGCAGATGCAGTTTAATGTGGATAAATGTGAGGTTATCTGCTTTGGTAGCAAAAACAGGAAGTTAGATTATCATCTGAATGGCTATAAATTGAGAGAGGGGGAATGTGCGACGAGACCTGGGTGGTCCTCGTACACCAGTCGCTGAAGGTAAGCATGCAGGTGCAGCAGGCGGTAAAGAAGGCAAATGGTATGTTGGCCTTCATAGCCAGAGGATTCGAGTACAGGAGCAGGGATGTCTTTGCTGCAATTGTACAGGGGCCTTGGTGAGACCACAACCTGGAATATTGTGTGTGCAGTTTTGGTCTCCTTACCTGAGGAGGGATGTTCTTGCTATAGAGGGAGAGCAGCGACTGATTCCTGGGATGACAGGACTGACATATGAGGAGAGATCGAGTCGGTGAGGATTATATTCGCTGGAGTTCAGAAGAATGAGGGGGGGAATCTCATAGAAACCTATAAAATTCTAACAGGACTAGACAGGGTAGATACAGGAAGGATGTTCCCGATGGTGGTGGGGGGAGTCCAGAACCAGGGGGTCACTGTCTGAGGATACGGGGTAGACCATTTAGGACTGAGATGAGGAGAAATGTCTTCACGCGGAGAGCGGTGAGCCTGTGGAATTCACTACCACAGAGAGTAGTTGAGACCAAAACATTGTGTGTTTCCAAGGAGTTAGATAGAGCTCTTGAGGTGAAAGGCATCAAAGGGTATGGGGAGAAAGCGGGAGCAGGATATTGACTTGGACGGAGTTAGATATGGCTTTTGGGGTGAAAGGGATCAAAGGGTTCGGGGAGAAAGCGGGGAGCAGAATATTGAGTTGGATGATCAGCCATGATCATAATGAGTGGGGGAAGCAGGGCTCAAAGGGCCGAATGTCCTCCTCCCGCTCCTAGTCTCTATGATTGGAATGAGCGGGTTCCCTTTGGGGGGTGGGGTACAGGATCGGAGAGGATGGAAAAGCAGCCAGAAACCCCTGACCCTGAGGGGGAACTCTACTGACCGAGCTGGGGGGGGCGATGGAAGCAGATTCAATAGCAACTTTCAAGACAGGAATTGGAAAACACTCCAAGGTTTGGGCGGTGGGGTGGGGGTGAGAAGGGTTAATTGGACTGATCTCTCAAAGCGCCAGCACAAGCTAGATGGGCTGAATGGCCTCCCCTTCCCCCAGGCGGAGATGCTGCGTCAGGCGTGTGGTGGATCGGAGTGAGGCAACAAAGGGGATCTTTGATACCAGGCCAACGCTGGTGGAGATGTTACCAAGTGGAGCAGAATATTAATCAGTTCATTGTTCCCCAGAATCCAGGAGGAAACAGAGAGAGAGAGAGAGAGAGAAGGAACTCTTAACACATTCCTCACCGACCCTCAGCACTGACCCTCCGACATTGCGGCGCTCCCTCAGCGCTGACCCTCCGACAGTGCGGCTCTCCCTCAGCACTGACCCTCCGACAGTGCGGCGCTCCCTCAGCGCTGACCCTCCGACAGTGCGGCTCTCCCTCAGCGCTGACCCTCCGACAGTGCGGCTCTCCCTCAGCACTGACCCTCCCACAGTGCGGCTCTCCTTCAGCACTGACCCTCCCACAGTGCGGCTCTCCCTCAGCACTGACCCTCCCACAGTGCGGCTCTCCCTCAGCACTGACCCTCCGACAGTGCGGCTCTCCCTCAGCACTGACCCTCCGACAGTGCGGCTCTCCCTCAGCACTGACCCTCCCACAGTGCGGCTCTCCCTCAGCACTGACCCTCCCACAGTGCGGCTCTCCTTCAGCACTGACCCTCCCACAGTGCGGCTCTCCCTCAGCACTGACCCTCCCACAGTGCGGCTCTCCCTCAGCACTGACCCTCCCACAGTGCGGCTCTCCCTCAGCACTGACCCTCCGACAGTGCGGCTCTCCCTCAGCACTGACCCTCCGACACTGCGGCTCTCCCTCAGCACTGACCCTCCGACAGTGCGGCTCTCCCTCAGCACTGACCCTCCGACACTGCGGCTCTCCCTCAGCACTGACCCTCCGACAGTGCGGCTCTCCCTCAGCACTGACCCTCCGACAGTGCGGCTCTCCCTCAGCACTGACCCTCCCACAGTGCGGCTCTCCCTCAGTACTGATCCTCCGACAGTGCGGCTCTCCCTCAGCGCTGACCCTCCGACAGTGTAGGGCTCTCCCTCAGCACTGACCCTCCGACAGTGCGGGGCTCTCCCTCAGCACTGACCCTCGGACAGTGCAGCTCTCCCTCGGTACTGACCCTCCGACAGTGCGGCTCTCCCTCAGCACTGACCCTCCCACAGTGCGGCTCTCCCTCAGCGCTGACCCTCCGACAGTGCGGCGCTCCCTCAGCGCTGACCCTCCGACAGCGCGGCTCTCCCTCAGCGCTGACCCTCCGACAGTGCGGCTCTCCCTCAGCACTGACCCTCCGACAGCGCGGCTCTCCCTCAGCACTGACCCTCTGACAGTGCGGCTCTCCCTCAGTACTGACCCTCCGACAGCGCGGTGCTCCCTCAGTACTGACCCTCCGACAGTGCAGCTCTCCCTCAGCACTGACCCTCCGACAGTGCGGCTCTCCCTCAGCACTGACCCTCCGACAGTGCGGCGCTCCCTCAGTGCTGACCCTCCGACAGTACGGCGCTCCCTCAGCGCTGACCCTCCGACAGTGTAGGGCTCTCCCTCAGCACTGACCCTCCGACAGTGCGGGGCTCTCCCTCAGCACTGACCCTCGGACAGTGCAGCTCTCCCTCGGTACTGACCCTCCGACAGTGCGGGGCTCTCCCTCAGCACTGACCCTCGGACAGTGCAGCTCTCCCTCGGTACTGACCCTCCAACAGTGCGGTGCTCCCTCAGCGCTGACCCTCCGACAGTGCAGCTCTCCCTCAGCACTGACCCTCCGACAGTGCGGCTCTCCCTCAGCACTGACCCTCCGACAGTGCGGCTCTCCCTCCGCACTGACCCTCCGACAGTGCGGCTCTCCCTCAGCACTGACCCCCCCGACAGTGCGGCTCTCCCTCAGCGCTGACCCTCCGACAGTGCGGCTCTCCCTCAGCGCTGACCCTCCGACAGCGCGGCTCTCCCTCAGCACTGACCCTCCGACAGTGCGGCTCTCCCTCAGCGCCGACCCTCCGACAGTCCGGCTCTCCCTCAGCCCTGACCCTCCGACAGTGCGGCTCTCCCTCAGCGCCGACCCTCCGACAGTGCGGCTCTCCCTCAGCACTGACCCTCCGACAGTGCGGCTCTCCCTCAGTACTGACCCTCCGGCAGTGCGGCTCGCCCTCAGCACTGACCCTCCGACAGTGCGGCGCTCCCTCAGCGCTGACCCTCCGACAGTGTAGGGCTCTCCCTCAGCACTGACCCTCCGACAGTGCGGGGCTCTCCCTCAGCACTGACACTCGGACA